>NC_057800.1:97412577-97523608 GCF_018294505.1 Triticum aestivum
ACTGACCCAAAAGTCGATTCAGTCAACTGAAGTGTGGCTTAATCGGAGCAGAGTAGCAGCACGAGCAAGGGGGAGAGCAGCAGCAGCTGGGCGAGCGAGCGATCGAGCAAGAGCCGGAGCAGCAGCAGCAGATCCGGCTGGTATGGACGCCACCGCCAAAGGGGCCCCGCACTGGGGGAGCCGTCGTGGAGATTCGCCCGCGGCGCCGGCTTCAAGGTAGCCTCTCAATAGGGGTGCGGGAAGGAGCACCGTTGGTGCCGGGAGATCAAGTTAAGGAGAAGGTGTGATGCGATGAGTGTACAACCTCTTTGGTGGCGCCGAGTAGGCCTCGGCTTCGTCCGAGGAGTCGATGATGTTGCGGTACCGGTGGAGCAGGTTAAGGTGGTGCTGTGGGGATGGAGCAGCCGCGATAGACGAGGCGATCATCGGAGCAGCTCCTTGGAGGTGGAGGACGGGGCGGCTGAACCGGCGGGATGGCGAGATGGACGACGGATCCTCATCCGAGGAGGTGGACGAGGGACGTCGAGCTGTAGCGGTGGACGACGTCGTCGGGGAAGAGGCTCCGGCTGGGCAGTGGTGACGTGGCGGACGGAGGAGGGTGGGGTTTCACGGCTGGAGCGGAGAGGTTATGGCGGCCTGTGCGAAAAGGGGGCGATGGGAGGGGGGTGAAGCATGACTTAGGAACGCGCCTGTCCAAAATGTAGGGTGTGTTACAAAAGTACCCCCCCCACACACCGATTTGAACTAGCGGCCCTTTCGGCTCAGGGTTAGAAGGGGGATTTCGCGTGTCGGGATTTGGTAGCTGGAGGGAGTTTTCACGCGCGTTGTAATTTCAGGATAGCAAGGCGCAGGTTGTGAAGGCGCCAGTTTTGGGAGCACGATATCAGAATTTTCAGGATATAACAAGACGCGGGTTGAATTTTAGGGACAAGCCTAATGTGTAGTAATATTCTACTTGTACGTACCAAATCAATTCACACTTCCCTCAACCAAAAAGAAAACGAAAAAATTAAAACTATTCACACCACACAAAGAGAGAGTCTTGCCCCGTTTTACTATACAAATGCTATTCAAAGCTACTCCCTCCTTTCCGGTTTATAAGGCTCAATTAAAAAATCTCACCAACCAAGGTAGATGATGAGTGGTGGAATATTTTTTGTAGTTTGCAAAAGCACCCAATTAATGCTCTTGTTTTCTTCAAAAAATTATGTTTACGAATGCATTAATTGCAACGCATGCATGCATAAAGTGCATGCATTGGTCAGTTTTCTCTTAATATTTGCATGCAATGATTTAATGCACCTTGAAGTCTGAACATGTGATGGGAAAAACCAAATTGAGCCTTATAAAATGGAAAAACTAAAATTTTGAGATAAGCCCTATAAACCGGAAAGGAGGGAGTACTCCCTCCTTCCATCTATATAGGGCCTAATGCGGTTTTCGATGCTAACTTTGACCAAATATTAGAGCAATGATATATGACATGCAACTTACACAAAGCACACCATTAAATTCGTCTGTGAAAGGTTCTTTCAATGATATAATTTTCACATTGTGCATGTCATGTACTATTAATCTTGTCAATAGTCAAAGGTGGTCTTAAAAATCTCATTACGCCCTATATAGATGGAAGGAGGGAGTATGAATCCATGTTATGTCCGATTAAATTTTTTCGCTTGCTGCATAATGCATGTAACCTACTCGTACCAACATTTTAGTGCATTCCAAATGTCTATACTACCGCTGCAATTCGAACTAAATTTGAATTCGTTTCTCTATTTCAATAAGAATCTACAATCATGATTGTTGCCAACTTCAACCATCATAGTTTCCTTGCTATCCGCCAGATATAAATCAGACGGCCTATGATGCAGGATGGCAGGCACACCATCATCAACAACTCCGTTTTTTATAAGAGTAGAGATAAAATATATTAAATGTAGTATACCATGTTCATAACCATACCATGTGTATCACCGTTATATATATTCACACATCCGTTGGTTTGAAACACTATGATAAATTCTTCAAATATCCAAATTCGCTTTTTATAATGAAGTATATATGATCTCTATTCGTCTTTTACACCCACACAACCCTCTTATCTTTGTAGCTAGCGCTAACTTTCTCTTGTGCATGCACACGCCCGCATCCCTCTCACCATCCCTCAGAATTCTCTAGCTCCATCACGCAAATTCGTCTTTTCACTTTATGTCGTTCACCCATGGTGTGTGTAGGCCCCCCAGCTCCTTCTTTACGGCACACATCAATCGATATGCCTCTCTAGCCAGGTGTGCCTATCACAAACACAAGCTTCCCCCCTTCTCTTGTCACCGTCCATGCCTCACTCCCACCACTCTTTTCATCATTCTCGTACTCGCACACTCCTCCCCCTCGATATAGTATGCCTCTCGTACCACCTCCTACATGCATCCCTCTCTCTCTATCCTTCTCCCCATGCATCATTTGCTTCTAACAGACACATGCATGTATACCGTTCGATCTCCCAACATATACCTAGATCGACTTTAACTACCCCCCATCGATCGACGTACCTCACAAGTTATGTCTCTCCTTTCTCTTACAAAGGGCGATTGATCTTCGTATGTAGTTACGTCTGCTTACCACAGCCACATCGTCCCCCTCATCATTTGTGCATGCCTCCTGACCCGTCTCTCACACACACGTGCACAGACAACAAGCAGCCATCTCCTCTCTTATTGATATTGCGGGCGTGCCCTCCATTTGTCTAGCAAGCCTATCCCACCATTTGTTAGAAGCAACTCCACAACCACCCCCTCCAACACTCTAGCTCTGTCTCTCTCCCAACCTTATTCCTCTCCTGCACATATGCATGGATGCCGATCGATCTCCCTTAATACATGAGGCAGATCGATCTCCTTAATACATGAGGTAGGCCTCTCTCCTCCTCCACACATATACCAGCCATTGTACCTCTATAGTTAATTGGGCCTCCCTCTTCCCCCACCACACACCGATAGTTGAGCACTGCAGGTAGGTATCCATGCCACAGAGACAAACTGCACATGTCCCATCTCACGTTCCAGTAGGCCAGCCACTCTATATCTTTGACGTGGGCACACACAAATTTGATGGCACTCTTTATCGATCGCGCGCGCACACACACACACATCATCATCCCTCTCTTCGATTCTATGGACACCTCAAGCCGATGATACCACCACTCTCTTCTCGTGGATCGCCCCCTCTATATATATGTTATATCCAGGACTCTATTTCACACACATTGCATATGTTAAATATTTTGATTGACCCCCCCCCCACACACACAAAAAAAAAAACTCTCAAGAACCCACACACTATATCTCTCTAGGTTTGTATCTCTCTCACACAACCCCGCGTAGGTGGTGTACGTATACAAGAAGAGAATAGGTGCACCATGCACGTACTCACGCTTCGTGCCCAGCCACACCAGCGCGGGTACACGGTGGAGCTCATTTCTTTACGAAATGGCAGCCCACATGCTAATTTGAATGCATGTAGCGGTTGTTTACCTAGGGAGGTCGTGTACCACGCATGCAGGAAACAAAGTTCGACTTGACGCGTTGCCGCGTTATTTTTAAATAAAGTTATAGCACTCAATGGCACGTACACAGAATATAAAACAATTTTTATGGAGGAAAAGGTAGTCCGCTCTTCAGAGTATCTCACACAAGGCTCCGGTGGCCTCTCTCTCTCACCGTTGGTCACTGATCCGGCCGCATCCCGTCCGCCGGGGGAAAGGGAGTGCGGTGGCCTCTCTCTCTCTCTCTCTCTCTCACCGTTGGTCACTGATCCGACCGCATCCCGTCCTCCGGGGGAAAGGGAGTGCGGTGGCCTCTCTCTCTCACTATTGGTCACTGATCCGGCCGCATCCCGTCCGCCGGGGGAAAGGGAGGAAGTGCATCGTTTCTCCATTCGACGGTGCCAAGGCAGCACGTCCCGATCTGCAGTACACGTCGTTCTCTCTGACCAAGCTCCGGCGCGGCAGGGCCTACACCACCTGCTCGCAGATTCCGCCCGCCGCCGCTCACCTAGTTACATCCCGATGACCTCCAGGTATCCCCTCCGGCCTTGCTCCACTACATGTTTTCCCACGTCGCTGCATGTGGATCTTCCATAGTTCTTTGCCCAAAACATAGCTCATCCAGCGTACTTTCCATATTGCATTCTCGTCCTCACACCGTTTTAGACAAACACAACCGTGTTGTTATCTTCCCTTAGGACAAGGAATATGCTTCTTTTTTGTCGTCGCATGTGTCATCAACTATTATTGGCCAGTAATTGTTTCCTTTCTACCTCTTTTTTGCAAGCAGGGCTATCCATTTCACCTCGTTGCTATTGCGACCTTTTGGTGAACTGCACAAATCAATTTTTTTCTTAAGAGTGTTTTGTGCAGTTGTACTAAAATGCCACACAGGCAACGTCTCTAAATTTCAGTGCGACTGCACAAAGGGAGATTGGTTTTGCTCTATCCTCCTCATCCAACTCCGAGCCTAATCTTCTCCAACTAGTTAGTCTTAAGAGAGACTACAAAGGTGATCGGCTTCTATTTGTGTGTTTATTGTTTCATCAGCAGTCCTCTATTATCGTAATCACACTTGATATCTTTGGAACAGGGACGCTCAGCTCTATTTTAGTGGAACTGCACAAAATGATCGGAATGTTGCATGCTCCAGACAGCTACTTTTTTCCCAACATGCCTTGTTGATTTAGACAGAGCTGGGGGGACGTTGCTGCCAATGAAAGCATGGATCAATTTTAATTTAACACCTTCTCACAACTTTGTCTTCAGTTGTGATGTAATTATTAGCTCTGATCTGCTAATAATTGACATGCATTAGCAAGGAAGTTAGTTTTTTATTGTTTCCGAAAGAGCATCGATGGCAAGACACGCGAAACAAAAGCTGAAAGCTCACACCATTGTACAATTTCATGTCGCTGGAAAATTATTTGTATAGTACGTCAATTATGTAAACAAATGATGGAAGCTTGATAGCATTGCCAGAAGCCTCTTCATCATCCGGGTCCATGTGCCATGCACAAAATTATACTCCTTCGTTCCTAAATATTTGTCTTTTTACAAATTTCAAACGGGCATATTTTAGAGTGTAGATTCACTCATTTTGCTTCGTATGTGTACTCCCTCCGTTCCTAAATATTCTATTCGTCTTAACAGAGATTTCAACAAGTGACTACATACGGAGCAAAATGAGTGAATCTACACTCTAAAATATGTCTATATACATCCGTATGTGCCAGTCCATTTGAAATCTCTAAAAAGACAAATATTTGAGTAGTCACTCGTTGAAATCTCTAGAAAGACAAATACTCCGGAGTATATTTAAGAACCGAGGGGGTAGTGCACAACCGCATGGGAGACTCAGCCCGGTCGTTGCGCCGCATTAATAGTGAGTAATGAGCAGTCAAATCATAAGCCCCACCTTTCCCACTGTAAGTTGCTCTGAAGAAGCAACCATCAATACGCTCTTCTTTGAATCCGCTCATACTACTCCATCCGTCACTGTTTATACAGCGCGCTTCAGAAAAAAGAAAAAAAATCTGTGGGACCAAGGCGACTAGCGATCGGCCTGAAAAATAGCATTGGTAGTTATAGCACGGCGTCTATTACTAGAGGGAATAATGCGTACACACATGCATGCAGTGCTTCCACCCCGGGTACACACATGCATGCACTCCGTAGTAGTACAGTACATGGAGAGAAAATTGTGGACTTGATTGCGGTTACCACGCCCTAATTAATTGAGCATTAAACCAAACGCGTCTAAAGTCTCTCTGGTGGTGGAAATGCATTGAGAGAAATGCATCATAATGAAGCGCGCCCTGTAAACTGTGACGGAGGGTGGAGTAGTATGAAGGTGCAAAACCAAGTACGCGTACTACTGCGCTTGGCTCTTCGCCCCTTCGTGAAGTCGAACAATGATGGTACTCCGCATGTTGGGTACTACAGTGTATGCCTCTGACAATCTGACACCGAATGGACTGATGCATGTCCACCGAGGGTAGGTTGCATTAGTCAAAAGGCGTAAGCGAGCTTCACCTTGTCCTGCAAGCTTCTCCTCGTTCTGCGAGTTGACGGGACACACCAAAAAGTAGTGCTAGTCCATACTCCCTCCTTTCCGGTTAATATGGCTTAATCTTTTTTGCGGGTAAATGAGAGAGCTTTATTCATATATAAGCATTCTTAGGACGATCAGCCAAGACACTGGTCACTAGGAAGCGAGGTACCCCGCAAAAAAAGAAGTAGGAAGCGAGGTGTTTCATCAAGCCAGCTCTCGGCCACATTCAAAGTGCAGCAAGCACGGTTCGCACGAAGATGCGCCGCAAGGTTTGCTGACCTGTTTACATGCTGAATAACAAAAAAGAGGAAATATTACTGAGCGCTACTATTTGTAACAGGATATGAGCCAGAATTAAGCGAGAATTGTGGCGAGTGTTCCATGCAATCAACTTCCATTATCACATGCGAGAACCCTCGAAGAGAACCAAATGTGTTGAAGATTGCTTTATCACATTTTAAAATTATAATAAGAGTGCAGACGCTCCTCCATCCGGTTCCTAGTACTAGTATAGTACGTACCTTTATGGACTATAGTAGTAGTACTAGTAAACTTTGCGCTTGGCTGTTCGGGAAGTCGAACAATAATAGCACTAGTAGTATAGTGTATGCTTCTGGCAATCTGACACCGAATTAACTGTTGCACGTCCACCGCCTGAGCGAGGGAGAGCTTGCATTAGTCAAAAGTTTCTCCTTGTCCTGCGAGCCACCGCGCGCAAGCTTCTCCCGTCCTGCAACCTTCTCCTTGTTCGGCAAGTTGACGGGACACAGCAAAGTAATGCTAGTCCATGCTGCCTCCTCTCCGGTTAATATGGCTTAATTTCAAACGAGATAAATACACTGTCTGTCACTGTATATTTGTAAAAATACGGTCAGTGGACTTCATAATACGCTCATTGCGCTCAATATATATATTTTCCGGTGTTCATACGGTCACTAGCTCACCCTGACTGAGTATGTGTGTGCATGCACGTGTAGGTTGAGCACTTGAGCGTGACCGTGTGTGTTCCGTCGTGTGCTCGGACATGCATGCATTAGGGCGTCGCGCGCGTTTTTGCGTCCATGTGTACGTGTGACTGTTGCATACACGTAGGGGGAGTACGTGTAGGGGCCACTAAGGAGCAGTCAAATCACACAGTAAGTTAGTCGGAAGAAGCAACCATCATTTCACTCTTGAATGACACGTACGCAATATAAAATGGTTGATATGGAGAGAAAAAGAAAACCACTATATATACACTAGCAGGAGCCTAAGCTACAAGCCTGCTTGCTTAGGTTGCTCTCTTCACAAGCATAGAACGACGGGCCTGATCCCGCAGCTGGGGGAAGGGAACAATGTTCTGCGTAGACGCGGTCGACATCGGCGAGGGAGAAAACCCACAGTCGGTGCGTCCCAATCGGGGGTCACCGCGGTATGGGCCGATGCCGCGTCCCAACCGCCCTTCTAGCTACAGCCCGACGTCCCAGGTAGTCCATCTTCCTTTTGGAGCCGGCTTGCTCCACTGCCGTAGCTCCATCTCCATGTCGATCTTTCTCTACTTCTACCGGCTTCTACTTGTGATGAGTTTATGTCTCATGAACTAGTGCCAGTACTATTATTCTAATCACACTTCTTCAATATCTTTGCCATCAGGGATGCTCAGGTCGATTTTAGTGGAACTGCACAAAAGCATCGTATGATCCGAGGGTGCCAGCCGTCTTTCCTTCGACAGGTTCTACCTGGCCAGGAAATTAAATCATGTTTAGGGTTTAGGGTTTAAGTCGTAGTGACCCCATCAGTAGTTTTTCTATCGTACACGCTCTCACAACTTTTTTCTTTAGTTGTGAAGTAAATATTGGCTATGATCTGTGAATCATTGAGATGCATCAGCATGCGTGTTAGTTTTCCTTTGTATTTGATGGAATGTTGTAACGGGGCAACCTTGGAATAGGAATGAAAATGGAGTGGAAAAGTTTCCGTTTTTCCGGAGAAAAAATGGAAACGGAGAGAAACCAACGTTTCGTTTCGTTGGATCGCGCCATCGAGCAAAACCAACGTTTAAATCACGTATGTCGTGTTCGTGTCTCACCCTCCTCCACGGCTCGACCCCACACGGTCGCTCGGCATGCCACTCACCGCAAACCGAGTAGTATACCATAACTTTCCCGCCTGCTTGTCGATGGATCGCGCCATGGAGTACTAGCACTACTGGAAGAGATTGACGAGTTGGGGGAGGACAGCTAGCTGTAGCACGGACTCCCAAGAACTTACTACTGGAAGAGATCACGCATGTTGTAGCCGGCTATTGCGACCTTTGAACGCGGAGCAGCCGCGTGCACCCGGAAGCGGCGCGGGCGACGCTCTCTCGGCCGGCGCGCCGCTTGAATGCCGGCGCCAGTGAGAGGTCGCGTCCGCTCTGGCCGGGCATGAATGCGGCACTGACCGTTTCGGGCGGGAAGCACGCGCGGGTGATGAAGAGGGTTCGGGTTGGTCAGGACCGGACGTGCGCAAACAAGAGATGATGTACGTTAATATTGCTGCGTATATAATTAACAACGTAAATAATGTGCCAGTTGGACAAATATGATTGGAGATGGAGATGGAAATGGAATTTTACGTAAACACGGATATGCATGTCTATGTCTATGTGTGTGTGTGCGACGACTCTCGCGACCTGGAAGCGGGGGCGTGTTTTTGATCGAGTTTTCTTTCTTGGTACGTTAGAAAATCAGTTTGTCTAATTCACATCTAGATGTTATTTAAGGATATCACATCTAAGCTCCCACAAGTATATAATGTAGCAACAAGAAACAAAAAAACTAGGAAAAGACCACAAACAGAGTGGACATCAACTTATATGTGACATAACTATGTCACATCTAGATGTGTCCTAGACAGACCCTTAAAAAATTGTCCGCCAGTTTTCGTTTCTTTTTTCCGGGAACGCGCGTATTCTATTTAAAACCACTGCTATGGAGAGATTTTTTTACTCCATTATAGCCTCTTGTTTGATAGAGTTTCTCGCGTCTCGCTCTCTCACCCTCTCCATATCAAAACAAGATGACAGTGTCCACTCTATCTCTCTCCTCACCGGTGGTCACAGATCCGGCCGAATCCCGTCCGCTGCGGGAGGTGAGGAGGTGCAGCGTTGACGTTGTCGCCGTCGGCGACGGAGGAAGCCGATGCGCACCGTCCTCTCGGAGCCGGCGCTGGCGCGGACGAAGATCCTCCGCGCCCTTGTTCGCTGCCGTCGTGTGGGCAGATCCCGCCCGCCCGCCTAAACGACATCTCGCCCACCTGAGGTATAACTTCTTGTACTGGTCCAGCTCCCCAGGTCGCTGCGTGCGGGTTTTCTTCTATGCGACTACTCCCCAGCTCCCCATGCATAGTAGCTAGGGTTCGTCGGCTGGTCCAACATCACCTACTAGTACTATTATAGAGGAAATGCCACTCAAAAAGTTGTCCTGATTTATGCCTCGGTGGAGGTATACATGTTGTTTCGACAAAAAGTACATGGTGGTTGTGCGGTCATTGTCCATATGGTGGTAGTACTATCACTGGTTAAATGAAGAAATGCTTTTTTTCTCGGGTATCCTGGTTTAGTTCCCATCAAGATAATTATGATGCTTCTGTTTGTTGGTGTACTTTTCATTAATTCTTATTGACAATTGAGATGTCGTTGCTAACCCTTTTTATATTTTTGGAAACAGCGATGCGTGTCTCCATACCCGGGCATGTCTTCCTCAATTTTAGTGGAACTGCACAAAATTGGATGGCCATTGTTGTTCCGCCTCACTGTCCTCTGCCACGTGGTTCTTCCTTCCTCGAGCTTGATTACTGAGAAGAAACAGACCACAGTGAGGATTTGTCGAACTTCTTAGGTGCCTCACCCAAACTTGATGCCAAATGGATGATGCATCACCACGATGACCTATCGATGCTCATGGTTGCGCCTCATGGTTGCGTCGGCTGGTGAAGCTGATCAATTTTCGACAAAAAACAAGTTGTCTTCCATCAGTGCTCTTTGCTTGTTACGCACAAAGAAGATATCCTTCGTCAGTTCACCTTGGTTGCGGTGGAGACGCAGTCGTCTTTCACGTTGGTGCAATTTTCGCTAGGGTTTTACAACAGGTGGGCCCAAAATGTGGCTGGCTCACCTGCATACAGCCAAAAGCAGGTGCAGTGAAGGCACTGGAGCTCAGTCCATACTACAGTAGTATATATATATATATATATAAGCGGGAGCCTCAGCGCTTGTTCGCTAGGGTTTGCACTCTCCACACGCTCGCCGCACTACATATATGTTACACGCTGGAGGCTCGGTGTTCATTTGCTAGGGTTTGCTATATTCATAGTCTCTCACCCTCTCTTCACCAGATCTAAACAAGATTACGTTGGCCTCTTGTCTCTCTCTCTCCCCCCTCACAGCTGGTGAAGGAGGCGTCTGTATCCCGTCGCACCGGGAAGGGGAGGAGGTGCAGCATTCACTCTATCGCCTTCGGCGAGGGAGGCAATCCACTGCCGGCTGCGCTGTTCTCTTTCACCCAGCGCCTGTGCGGGAGGGCCACCGACCCCTTCTTCCTCGCTGTCGTACGTAGTGTGGGCCGATCCGGCCTCCCGCCGCACGCCTTGCCACATCCCGACGACCCTAAGGTATAAGTTTCTTTGAAACCGTCGTTACTCTAGCTGCATGTGGATCTTTTTCGATCTCTAGTCGAATCTAGGTCTTGGTTCAAAGAGGAAAGAAGGGTGCGGTGGGCTGGAGCAAGAATCTAGGACGTGGTTCAATGAGGAAAGGAGGGGCGGAAAGTAGTATAGACTGGCTATCCAGCCGCTTTGTAGGTCGAAAAGGGAAAAGGGGGTAACCCAGTACACACATCTGTAAGGAACCGATCTCTTTGTTGAAAAGGGAAAGAAACTGGGGGGTCGGGTAGTTTGTGCACGACTAGATTTGCTGCCCTCACATAGGAAGAAGGTTCAAAGAGAACAAATATGGGACCAGCGCATATATGCTGCTTGGCTACATACTCTGCATCACCCATTTATACGTGTGGACGCACATGGTGCTGGCATGTCCCATGCAGCTATTTTGCTGTTGTTAATCTCAGAATTAACTACTGATCTGTTTTAAAAGAATTTCTCTGTTAATATGAATCAATGCAACCGTTTTAGAAATGCTACTGTCCTATACTTTGTTTTCCATCAAGATAAGGTAGATGCTTCTTTTTGTGGCCGCATGTTTCATCCTCCTTTATTGGCCAGTAATTGTTTTCTTTTTTGCCTCTTAAAACAGGGATATCTATTCAACTTGTTGCTATAGAAAACTTAAATGTCACACCGGCAACTTTGCTTGATTTCAGTGCAACTGCACAAAACTTGATTGGATTTCCTATTCGTGTTGGTAGATTCGTATTTTATGTTGGTCGTCTCATGAAAGGTCAGTACAGGCCTTCATCCACATGATTGTGCAGTGTGCTTTGAGATGTTGTGCTACTTGTATTGGTACTGTTTTAAATAAATGATGAATTGAAGCTATTGTATTGCTGTCTTTTCCCATTAAGTAGTGAACAAAAATGGGACCAACCCAGACATGATGCTTGTTGCTTTGTTACAACAAATTCAGCATCACCCCCTTTATAAGCCAGTAATTGATGCCACTCTCAGAATTAACTACTGAATCTTATTTCAAAACTGCAACACTTGTTAGGGATTGGCGGGATTACCATTTTTGTGGCCGCATGTTTCATCCTCCTTTATTAGCCAGTAATTGATTCCTTTTTTGCCTCTGTTTATACAGGGATATCTATTCAACTTGTTGCTATTGTGACATTTTGCTTCGCTACGCGAAACACTTTGCTTGATTTCAGTGCAACTGCACAAAACGAGATTGGATTTCCTATTCGTGTTGGCAGATTCGTACGTGATCTTGTGTGCGTCATGACAGGTTGGTACTTGCCTTCATCCACATGATCGTGCAGTGTGTTTTGAGATGTTGTGCTACTTGTATTGGTACTGTTTTAAATAAATGATGAATTGAAGCTATTGTATTGCTGTCTTTTCCCATTAAGTAGTGAACAAAAATGGGACCAACCCAGACATGATGCTTGTTGCTTTGTTACAACAAATTCAGCATCACCCCCTTTATAAGCCAGTAATTGATGCCACTCTCAGAATTAACTACTGAATCTTATTTCAAAACTGCAACACTTGTTAGGGATTGGCGGGATTACCATTTTTGTGGCCGCATGTTTCATCCTCCTTTATTAGCCAGTAATTGATTCCTTTTTTGCCTCTGTTTATACAGGGATATCTATTCAACTTGTTGCTATTGCGACATTTTGCTTCGCTACGCGAAACACTTTGCTTGATTTCAGTGCAACTGCACAAAACGAGATTGGATTTCCTATTCGTGTTGGCAGATTCGTATTTTATCGTTGTCGGTCTCATGAAAGGTCAGTACAGGCCTTCATCCACATGATTGTGCAGTGTGCTTTGAGATGTTGTGCTACTTGTATTGGTACTGTTTTAAATAAATGTTGAATTGAAGCTATTGTATTGCTGTCTTTTCCCATTAAGTAGTGAACAAAAATGGAACCAACCCAGACATGATGCTTGTTGCTTTGTTACAACAAACTCTGCATCACCCCCTTTATAAGTAGATGGAAGCACATACTGTTGTTGCGCCCACTCTACCCTGGAACTGAATCTTAGTTCAAAACTGCAAACACTTGTTAGGGATCGGCAGGAGTACCATTTCTGTTAGGGATCGGCCGGAGTACATGTTTAAGAAATGTATTGTTCAGATAATGTCTCTGTTATTATATATCAGTTACAGACTTACAGTGTTTTACAAATGGTACTATCCTGCTTTGTAGTTCTTTCTACATGTTTAACCAAGGTATTGTTAAGATAATGTCTCTGTTAAAATGAATCAGTCGCATTGTTTTAGGAATGATACTTTTCTGCTTTTTCGTTCTTTATACATCTTGAAACAAGGCATTGTTAAGATAATGTCTCAGTTAATATGAATGAATCACACTGATTGAGAATTGCTACTCTCCTGCTTTGTTTCCCATTAAGATAAGGTAGATCAGTAGATGTTTTTCTTCTGGGAGTACAAGTCATCAACCGTTATTTCTCAGTAATTGTTTCCCTTATACCTTTTGTTGCTTACAGGGATATCAAAATTAAAGCTCGGTTTTATTCCGACTTCGATTTTAGTTCAACTGCACAAGAGGAACCAATGTGTCCAAGGCAAACTGCTGCATTACTGGGCCAGTTGGTCGTTCCACTTTGCAGAAAGAAGCAGTCATTGTTTGCGCTACATTACAGAAGGAATGATCGAGAAGCTTTACAGAGTATTAGGCCTTCCACTATGTAGGCCAAAAGAGGTGCCAATTTCACCTTTTCTTAGTTTGGCACCGAAATCCCTCCATTGCTATAGCCGGTGCCATAAATATTAGACACCGGTGACATGACTAGTCTGCAGAGACCATTGGCAATTTAACAACATGTGGAGTGCCCTGGGCAAGAAGTACCCAAACAAGTACAAGAAGCGACAGGACTCCACGATCATAGGCATTACATATTTTGAATGGGAAAAGCTTGTCAAAGTTTAATCATTGATGTTAGCAAGAAGCGACAGGACTCCACGATCATAGGCATTACATATTTTGAATGGGAAAAGCTTGTCAAAGCTTAATCATTAATGTTAGCAAGAAGGCATTAGTTTAATATACTGGAATTGGAAAACCTTGTCAAAATTTTCTCATTGATGTTAGCCAGAAGACATGCATTTGATATTTTTGAGTGGGACGCCCTTGCTGTGAGCAGCATCGAGTGTTTTTTCCTATTCCCGTGTTCAGATTAGAAGTAAATAGTTACTCTGCTGAGATATTCCTGTGTTAAGAGTTTGTTCTGAATATTGTCTATGTAATGCCAGGCCTTGTGTTTGATTGCAAAGTTGAGCTTGGAATGTTGTGGCATGCGGCATCACGAGCTATTCACCGTGCCTCCTAAGAATAATGCTACGTATTGTTTTGCATGTCGATCTAATGCCAGTGATTTGCTTGTTAAGAAGATCATCCTCTTCTGTTGTTTCCGTGCTTAAGAAGTTCATCGTCTGATGTTTCATTCATAGCCTATACGACAAGTCGGGTAGGTTAGACGTGAAACCATATGATCTTCCGACCAACTCATAATATTAGGCCGTGATTGGATCGTCGTTTTCCAACCAAAACCGCTTGTAAAACTGATGCTTGTAAATTAAAGCAGATGGTCTCGGGCGAAGGCGCTTGGTTGGTCGATTTCGACTAGTAAAATATCGAAGTACTTGACACACGATAAAAACGCTGAACGACACTCGGACGATTGCTAATCCAGCCGTTAGCTGTTGTTTCAGCCTTGCCCATGGATGGCATGATACGCACGTCGTGCATGTATCATCTGGTAATGTCGTCCATATAGCAGTGCTCGTAAAATATACACTGGTCTCTCAAATTACACGTGTAACCCGCCGGTTTTACTTACAGACCTCGGGCCCTCAGTTTCATTACGCCTGTATTTTACGTGTTGTTTTCGATGACGAGTAAATTACACTTGTATGTTAATACAGGTTTGAAATAAACCAGAGCTCCCAAGCGCGGCCTTACCGTTTCATGCCGTCTCAGTTTCTCGAAGGTGCTCATAGGTGTCCAATGATCCTGGCTTCCTGAATGAGTAGCGGGCGCTGTATCAGACCATCCGTAGGGCCCGC
Source organism: Triticum aestivum (assembly GCF_018294505.1). NCBI lineage: Eukaryota > Viridiplantae > Streptophyta > Magnoliopsida > Poales > Poaceae > Triticum > Triticum aestivum. The sequence continues at coordinate 97,427,413 of NC_057800.1, forward strand.
GAGGCCCTCTCCGTTGTCCTTCGAGTTGTTGCGCTCGCCGTGGCGCCGAGCATTGTTAACATCGTCAACGAACATGAGGATTCAGGAGATGACTTTATTTTGACTGGATGACACTAGGGACCCACTAGGGCCATAGCCGTACGTACGCAAGTGCCTCCTTATTATGTACAACTATATTTTTTTGCTTTCTCCTGGTTTCCTGACATCACGGTCCCACACCATTGTCAACCTATGTAGTCAATATAAACGAGAGAATTGCACAAGGTGCGGCCGACAGCTGGGACCAAGCAGCTCGAGCAGTATTTGTGTTTTTGAGGCGTGAGCACTGCAGAGTTTTTCTTGGCGATGATTTCGTTGTTGTTCAGAGGAGAGCAGGGTATTAACTGGGCGGGCTGTGGCCCGTCTAGCCCAGGCCAGATATCCAGCCCAGATACTAATTTTTTCAAGATGAAAATGGCTAGCCCAGCTATACGTCTTTTTGAGGAATACCCAGGCAAGGTCAACTTGTTATTCTCCGCCCCGCTGGGCTGCAAATCTTTCCTAGGAGGGATGCATTAGGCTTAACAGGAAAATGGGCTTTAAAAAATAATAAATGGGATGTAATTATAAAAACTGGGCAGTAACTATAAAAAAATGCACCAAACACGAAATTAGTTTATAAAATATTATTTATGGATTTTGAAAATCTTAAATTTTCATTGTTGCGCGCGCAATGTTTCGTTGGATTTTTACGTAATACAAATTTATATTTAATCTGACTAGAAATTTCGGGATAAAAATATTTCGGAGCCCATCAAAATGTGGGAAATTTTATTGAATTCTGTCTTCAACGGTTGGTTGAAATTATTAATCATTGTCCTAGCTAGAAAATGGGTTGTACTTTTAACAAACTGTAAATGGGCTGTTGTAAATTCCATTAGAATTCCAAAATGGGTTGTACATTCTTACAAAACGCAAATGGGCTATAAGTTCTCTGCCACACACTTGTGGGCCTACTAAGTGACGCGTCCCCTAAAAAAATAAGTTGACGCGTATGCAAGGCTTTGCCAACTTATTATAGTCAACACACGGTTCTAGCAGCAGTGGTCGTTGGATGTCTATCCAACGGATGTCGTGCTTCTTCTTCAATCTCGGATATTCTTAGCTTCAGCCGCCAAAAAATGATTCCTCCCCCTGACATCTGGGGTGCACCATTTCAGAGGCTGACCTGTGCGCCTACTAAGTTGGAGAGTACCAAGGGCTTTGTCAACTTAGTCAATAATAAATGTTTCTAGCTTCAGTGACCGTACGATGTCCATCCAACGGCCGTAGTGCTTCTTCAACCTCTGGTCTTCTTGGTCCAGCCGCCCAAAGCAGCGCCGGTCGTGCATCCTGCTCCTACCTCCCATGGCCCGCTGTGCTGCCACGGAGGCCTCACCGCCCCCATACTACTCCCATCGCTGGCCAGGCCATCCCTCCACATACCCACACCCCTTGTTATTCTGCGGTGACGGCAACCTCACACTGCAGCTAAACCAGTGAACCCTCGTACTCCTCTCCGCGCGGGCTTCCACTGTTGCTTCTTCCCTGGCTCCACGCCGTCCCCTTCCTAGGCCTCGCCGTCGTCTAGACCACCTCCCTGGTGCTCTCGACGCGGTGTGGTCAACATCGACCGACTTCCATCGGAAGAGTACTATACGTGGAGAGGCTGACAGCTAGGTCCAGGCGGCCGCAAGGAAGTGCCTCCTTATTACGCGCAAAATAATTATTCCTCCACCTTACAGCAGGGACCCACCAGACGGGCCACCTTATTTCACAAAAAAATGTTTCCCCCCTGTCTGCTCGGACCCACCGGACTGGCCAGCGTATTTCGTGAAAAAACGTTCCCCCTGCTGTCAGCTCGGACCCACCGGAAGTGCCTCCTTATTACGCACAAAAAAATGAATACTCCCCCTGCTAGCTGGGACCCACCATGGTGGGAGGCTGACTTGTGGGCCTACTAAGTTGACTGGGACGGGGGCCTTTGTCAACTTTAGTCAATATGAACGATTCTAGCTCCAGTGGCCGTACGATGTCCATCCAACGGCCATAGTGCTTCTTCAGCCTCTGGTCTTCTTGCTCCAGCCGCCCAAAGCAGCGGCGGTCGTGCCGCATGCTCCTGCCTCCCGTGGCCAGCTGTGCTGCCGCGGAGGCCTCACCGCCCCCTACTATTCCCACCGCTGGCCAGGCCCTGCGGCAACGGCAGCCTCACACCGCAGCTGAACCAGTGAACCCTCGTACTCCTCTCCGCGTGGGCTTCCACTGCCGCGTCTTCCCCGGCTCCCCGTCGTCCCCTTCCTAGGCCTCGCCGTCGTCCACCGCCCTGGTGCTCTCGGCGCGGCGTGGTCAACATGGTCAAGGAATGACTTCCATCAGACATGGACTGTACGTGGAGAGGCTGACAGCTGGGTCCACGGCCGCAGCAAGGAAGTGCATCCTTATTACATGCAAAATAATTATTCCTCCACCTGACAGCGGGGACCCACCGGACGGGCCACCGTATTTCGCAAAAAAACGTTTCCCCTGACTGCTGGGACCCACCAGCTACACCTTCGCACGCAAGGAAGTGCATCCGGGCAAAAAAAACGATTCGCCCCCCTAACTGCTGGGACCCACCAGCTACATCTTCGCACGCAAGGAAGTGCCTGACAGTTAGGACCCACATGGTCGAAGCGTACGTAGCATTGTCATTCTGGTCGCGAACGTGTACGTACATATATACTGGTTAATGTAGAGGCGCGCACGTAGCATGTACACGTACGTACAGCGGTCAGGGTGCAAGAAAGAAAATACGGCCACGTATGTGTACATACGGGCGGGGTTTCGAACGCCTACTCGCGCATATGTACGGCGAAGGCTCGTGTACATGGCTGGGTCGGAACGGAGAAACAGCGTCGTCGTCGTGTTCATGGGGAGGCAATGGAATGCGTCGTGTTCATGGGGAGGCAAAGGAATGCGTCGTGTTCATGGGGAGGCAACGGAATGCGTTGTGTTCATCGGGAGGGCTTGGACGGAACAGGCGATGGAAACGAGGCCTGGCATACCGCAGAATGGAGGAAACGGCCTTGTGTTTGACTGGCCACGTTCGAAACGGGATCCTGTTCATCGGGAGGGGTGTGGCGTACCGCAAAACGGAGGAAACGGACCTCCTACGGTCGAAACGGGGGTCATGTTGATCGGGAGGGGTGTGGCGTACCGCAAAACGGAGGAAACGGACCTCCTACGGTCGAAACGGGGGTCCTGTTGATCGGGAGGGGTGTGGCGTACCACAAAACGGAGGAAACGGACTTCTATTGGAGCGCTACGGTCGAAACGGGGGTCCTGTTCATCGGGAGGGGTGTGGCGTACCGCAAAATGGGACTCCACGGGATACTGTTCATCTCCACCGTCGACCTCCTCCAGCCTCCATGGGCTCCTGTTCATCCAGCCTCCACGGGCTCCTGTTCATCCAGCCTCCACGGGCTCCTGTTCATCCAGCCTCCACGGGCTCCTGTTCATCCAGCCTCCACCGCGTGCTACTCCATCGGCTACTGTTCAACCACCCCTCCACCGTCTACTGTTCATCCAGCCCTCCACACCACAGGGTCCTGTTCAACCACCCCTCCATGGGCACCCCTCCACCGTCTACTGTTCATCCAGCCCTCCACACCATGGGGTCCTATTCATCCACCCCTCCACGGGCACCCCTCCACCGTCTACTATTCATCCAGCCCTCCACCACACCACCGGGTCCTGTTCATCCAGAGGCAACGCCACCGCTCACTGTTCATCCACCCCCCCCCCCCCGCAACGCTCACTGTTCATCCCATCGATCGGCTTTAGTTAGCAGCAGTAGCGAAGGAATTGCTCGATCGGGTTCATTTAACAGCCATCGATCGATCGCTCGGGTTCAGTAACGCGTAGCCTGCAGTGCAATCGCTCGGGTTCAGTTAGAGCCCAACGCCTCGCACACACGCGCGTACGTGTACGAGAGAAACGCGCATCGCTCGGTCCCCGACCTCCCACCGTAACCGGGAACTCCCCGAAATTTTCCTCCCCCTCGCTTCTACCATGGTTTTTTCTGTCATGGACGGCCCAAAGAATGTCATGCAGCTGCGTCTCCGGCCCTCCCAGGATGAAAAGCCCATTTTTTGTCATGATTTTTTGTCATAGAAGTAGGAGCCCACCACATCTATGATGATACCGGGTTTTGTCACAATTATCGTCATAGAAGTGTCATATGTATGATAGAAAAAAAATTCGTTCGGCCCAAAATGTCACGGATGTGTCTTTTTTTGTAGTGAATGGTCACGGCAGATGTCCTAGCAAAAGGACTTAGTCGTAGGGCCATCGCAACTAGGAAGCTTAAAGGGGTTAATCGGTACAAAGGACACAAGAGGTTTTTATACTAGTTCGGCCCCTTACGATGAAGGTAAAAGCCTACGTCTAGTTGTGTTGGAATTGATGGGGTTTCGATCACCAAGAGGCTAATCCTCCGGCTTGGATCTCGATCTCTTGTTCCTTTCCCTAAGCCACCGCCGGGTCGTCCCCTTATATACACGGGTTGACGCCTGACGGCCTACGGAGTCCCGGCCGGCTCATAAGACGTGTCCGGCTCGGTGACTTCTTTTATATGCCTTTCTTTACAAGTCTTTCCTTACATATGGCGGTTTACAATATTGGGCCTAAAACCGCATCTGGGCTTAGGCCTTCTATAAGCCTTAATAAACTATCGCCTTGAATGTTATTGGGCTTCCTTTGTGACCCTCCATTGGGGCTGACCCGGCCCCACCTGGGCGGGTCATACCTGGTAGCTATATCCCCAACATTAGGCCCCAGGTTGACTTTGAACTTTGTTCTTTGTCAATCTTCAATACTTAGATGAAATCCATCTTCCTCTCTTCGCAGAAATTTTTGTAACCTGCCATGATGTCATTTCTTGAAAACACGAAAAACTATTATGACGTCATCTCTCAACAGATATTTATCCTTTAATGCCTTCCGAGAATCGAGGCGTCGTTTAGTTGGATAATCATTATTCGGGTCTTCCTTGATTTTCACACCCGCCTTTTCGCTTATCCCCTTATAAATAGGCACGCCCTGGTCTTTCTCATTCTTCTCTCTTCTTCGTCTTCTACCTCTCGCAACCCCGCTGCTGCTCGAGCTCCGCCGCCGTCAAAGAGCACCTCACCTCCGTCGACTTTGGCCGTTGCATCAACTGGAATCGGTCCAGAGAACGGTGGCGACTCTTCGTGGAAGATTTGTGGTTGTGAGTGTTTCCCTTCTTGCTCCTCGGATCTGCATTAGGGCTTTCTAGGTCTCTGCGTGTTCTTCATAGTTCATCATAGTTTCTTCGTAGTTCTTCCACTGCATCCTCTTCTTGATCCAAAAAGAGATATATACTTGTGCGGTAGTTGCTTTGTGCCTACTCTTGATACTAGTAGATCCCTTTTCCCAGTATAAAGGCCTCATTAGGACTCACGAACTCATCTGCGCTAGACTTTTAGGTCTAGAATATTTTCCATTTTGAATAGCCATTTGATCTAGAATAATATCAAGCAATTAGGAAACTTGTTTGTCTCAACACTTAGCCGAATCTGTTTTATCAAATATATGTAGTCATGGCGGCTTATTGTGCCGGCTTACTTTTCCTTATATGACATTAGCCCTCATTTAAGTTGCCATTACTCCTTTGTACCATCATCACTTAACTTCACCATTATCATTGAATTGAACCGGCATGTCACTTTCTTTTCAGTTTGTCTTTTGAACATCATGTCGTCAAAAGCACCGACTGTCTGCAACTGGGTTTCCTCAACAGTAACTGAGGATAATTTGAAGGACTTCTTCTCCATTGGATTTTTGCCAGGGAAGAATATTATGTCTTATCGTGCACCTGACCCGGACGAGGAACGACCCAATCCAAAAGATGGTGAAGTCATTGTCTTTTCTGACCACATGAACCGTGGCTTTTCACCACCCGGCTCAAAGTTCTTCAGAGATGTCCTCCATTTTTTCAAAATCCACCCTCAAGATATCAGGCCCAATTCCATATCCAATATCTGCAATTTCCAAGTTCTCTGTGAGGTGTACCTTCAAGAAGAACCGACTATGGAATTCTTTAGAGAGTATTTTTATCTGAACCACCAGAACGAGTGTACCAATGGCCCTAGCTTGGAACTTGAAGGCATCTCGATTCAGCGCCGACAAGGCGTCGTCTTCCCCCTCATAGTCTTGTCGAGTCATCCCAAAGACTGGAATCAGACCTGGTTCTATTGTCAAGACACTTCACCAGCCAACGAGAAACCACTGCCGGGTTACCGCGCGGAGCGTCTAGATTCCAAGTTTGCGCTCCCTGACAAACTCACTACTGCCGAACGCAAGAAGCTTATTCCATCAATTAAAAGGATTAACACTTTATTGGAGAACGGCTTAACCGGAGTTGACTTGACCCGTTGCTGGGTCTCATGGCGTCTCATTCCTCTAAGCCGCCGATCCAAATTGATGTATGAATATGGTGGAGGCCCAAATGACTCTCTTCGTCACATCTCCGTTCAATTAACTGAAGAAGATATTGTTTCAATGTCGACCCTTCTGGTGAACGGAAAATATGAAGACTGCAGTAAAGTCGGGTTAAACCCCTTCTGCAAACTTAACCCAGCGCCAGAGGTAAAGAACCTCTAACCTCTTTCTCTTTGTATTTTTGTCAGCCGTTTTAAATACCTGCATGACCTTTCATCTTGTTTATTTGTTTACAGGCCAAATCTGATTTCTGGAAAGCAAGTATGACCACGAAGCCGCCAAGAAGGCTAGAGCCACCGCCATGACCACCAAGAAGACGACCCGGAGGTCTAAGAAGAAGAAGAAGAGCACCACTGAGGACCTGTTAAAGCTTGATGATGATACTTCTGAGTCGGAGGTCGCCCTTGACTCCCTTGGCCAGTTTTTTAATAACCTTATTGACACTGATTATTGCCAGGATGACACGGGGGCCAGTCAGGCTGGAGAAGAAGAGGTAATTATTTCCTCCGACTCAGACCATTTGCCGAGACAAAAACTTCGACGGGTAACCCGGAAAGTAAGGTTTTCGCACCCTTTGGCTTATTTGGACCCTCATTTTCTTTTGAAAAAGCAGCAACACGAGAGTCGTCGTCAAGCCCGGAACAGTGATGCGCCGCCTTCTGTTGTACATCAAACTCCTTAAAAACGCCAAAATGAGGTCTCTTTTATATTCCTCTTTGGCTTTCATTAATGAATCTAATCTCTTGTGTTACTGACGTTATTTTCCCTTTGAAGGAGGTTTCTCGCTCTTCTGGCGACTCATCTCAGACGCAATTTTCGGCCTTCAAGACTGCCCCTGAGTAAGGAAAAAATCATCTTTCCTCTATGTCTTTAAAAATTGCACCGTTGCACTAATTGTCTTACAAAATCTTTCTTAGTGGCCAAGCCAAATCCAAGAAGGCCAAAGTGGTTAAATCGGTGGAAGACCCGTCAGTTCTTGCACCTGAACCGGCTATGCCAACTTCTCCCCCTCAAACTGAAGCGCCAGAAGATCCGGCTATGATGGCTCAATCGGACCCTCCTGAACCGTCAGCTGATGAGACCACTCTCAACCCGGCTATAACTGAACCATCCAGTTTAGCTAACCCACCGACAACCTCTGACACTGACGTCTTGGTTATTGGTAGCCGGTTTGTTGAGCCAAGGAACCCCACCATATTAGCTCGACACACTGCTAAACAAGAAGCCTTAGAGAAGCAGAAGGTGTGGTTTGATGTCTCCCATTACACCCATCCCAATGTCATGACGTGTTGTCCGGCTATCTCAGTCATGTGCACTCCAGCCGTGACTTGGAAATCAAGATGGTCAAGCAATTGCAGCTGAAGTATGAGGTATGCTCTTCCGGCTTACTTATATTCTGCCAGTCCCCAAGTCTTTAGATTACGATAAAACCTGAATGATCTGTAGACTTATGATATAGGCTAAAGCTTTACCTTTAGGATTTTCTGAAGTCCAATAAAGTAGTATAAACTTCACCTGTAGTCCCCAAGGACCGGTTCACTTGATCATAAATGAGCCGGTACTTAATTTCATAACTTTCTTGTGCCAAACCCAACAAACATTGTAATCCGTCTTAATCTTGAGAGACTTTCTGAACATCATGCATTAGCCCCCAAGTGCCAAGTGATGTTACTTTGTAAGGTACTTCGGACTTGAAATATATTAGAGTCATAAGAAATTGTTTTGGCATACATTAGCCCCCAAGTGTCAAGTGGTTTTTGCAGTGCAAAGAACTTGAGACTTGAATCTTGAACTTTTAGTTTAAACCTTGACACACATGTGTATGTTTTATAGAATGCCTTATCTGAATTGGGCTCCCAATTAACTGACGCCAAGACCCGGCTGGCGGATCAAGAGGCAGAAATCAAGTCTGCTGATTCTAAACTTCAATTAAGTCTTGCTGAGACAGAAAAACTGAAAACCAGCTTGACTACCAAAATGAAATCCTGGGCTGAAGAAAAGACGCTGCTGACACAACGCGCCGAAAAAGCTAAAGCGGCTCTTGAGGAGGTTACCACGTAGCTGACCGGTTTAAAGAACCGGATGTCTCAAATGGTTTCTGCCATCTTTGGTAAGCCATCTGTACTGATCTTTTTTACCTTCTTTTGACCCGGAATATAAACCACCAGCTGACCCCTTGTTTACAAAATATGTGCAGGCCCGCGAAGCAAGAATCTGAGCCCAGATAATGTGACTAAACTGAAGGCGGTCTATACCTTAGTGGAGTAGTTGTACACTGGCGCTCAACGAGCACTTGTTGCTATCTCTCCTGCCAATCAAGGACCCAACCGGCTCAGTGATGTCTTGAAAAAATTGTCAATCTTACCCGACAGGTTCCAAGAAGTCAAACGATCCTGTGCCAGAGCCGGAGCCTTGACTGTCCTGAGCCGCTCCAAAGCCTGGGTGCCAGATCTAGACCCGGCGGATGTAGCCAAGGGGTACCCTACCGTGAAGGAAGACGGGTCTCTATTTGAGCAGGATGACTTTGTTGCTTGTGTGAGGGGAGTTCGACCTTAGGCTACCATTCTTGGAGATGGAACCAATATTGACAAATATCAGCCGGGTTTTGATTTGGAGAATAAGAAGATGGCAACTCCCTCTTACAAGGTGACAGATCTAATCCCGCCGGTTCGTCAACATACATTTGCTCCGGAAGTTGATCCGGCTGGTCTGATTGATGAAGAAGCAGAATTCATTGCCGTGAACGGTTTTGACTAGTCAAAACCCAGCTTCCAATTAGCAAAGGGAGGTGAACCGGTGAGGGAAGAGTGATAACCATCTTCGTGGGCTCTTTAGAGCCTTGTAATAGATTTAGCTTGAAACAACCACGTACTTTGCCTATGCCATCGTGCATCAGATGTCGTGTGTGACTCTTTGCTTCCTGATGTCAATATATGTGTCACATTTATGGTTATCTTTGTAATATTTCAGCTCTGTTCCTGTAGAAAAGGAAAAAACTGGTTTGGCGGTTTAGCATCGAACGGGTCAAAACACCCGGTATATAACCAATGGTTTATCATAGTAGAAGAAATAGAAACAGATGCGAAAATAAACAAGGTTGAAACAACCTTTGATTAACACAGAAACAACTATTCATAAATAACAGTCATACCTGTGTTTTTTACCTCTGGACCACCGGTTTATATGACCCGGGTGATGAGGTTGATGATCCAGTCCTTTTGAGAAGTCAATGCTTCTGTACGCCTGATGACTATCATACCTTGGTGGTTTATTGTCAAATAATCAAGCCGACGAGAAAACCGTGCTGATCGTTTAAATTTGAAACAACAAAGACCAGTAAAAAAAATAGCAGATTTCAAACAATATAAACTAACTTTGTAACTGAAAGTGGGGGATTTCTGATTCGAATACGACCAGTAAACCGGACCAAAGGGGTTAAGCTAAGATTCGAATACGATCATATAGCCCCCAGTGGCTTTGGTGTTGCGCCGATCAAGAGGGTACCGACAGCTATGTTCTCTTTGGTTTGAATACGACCTATGTTTGAACAGGAAGCCCCCAAATGACCTTGAGAGGTTTTTAACGACCTTGATTTGAATACGATCCAAGTCCGGCCCAAAGGGGTGTTAAGCTATGATTCGAATACGATCAAGAAGCCCCCTAGTGAGTTTGGCTTTGAGCCGATCAAGAGGGTTACGACAGCTATGTTCTCTTTGGTTCGAATATGATCTATGTTTGAACAGGAAGCCCCCAAGTGATCATGAGCTTTATAGCTAGATTCAAATACGATCATAAGCCGGACCAGAAAGGTTAGGCTAAATTCAGATATGATCAGCTCCTTCAATAGTCATGAAAAATAGTAAAGATATATAACCTTTAAAGAGGAAAAAGGACAAAGGTCTTGCTTTATTACTTATCATAGTATATACAACGTCAAAGTATGTACATGACGAGAGCCGGTGGCTCAGGTGTAGTATGGCCGAAGTTGAGCAATGTTCCACGGTCGGCGGGTCTCTTCCTCCGACTTACATGAGTCTTTGTGCTCTCGAACGTCAATGAGGTAATATAACCCGTTGTTTAAGTTCTTGCTGACCACAAAGGGTCCTTCCCAAGACGGCGATAGCTTGTGTGCATCTAACAGATCCTGGATGAGCCGGAGCACCAGGTCACCTTCTTGAAAAGTCCTGGACATAACCCGGCGGCTATGATAACGGCGCAGGTCCTGTTGATAAATTGCTGATCGAGCCACTGCTAAGTCTCTCTCCTCATCTAATAAGTCAAGTGCATCCCGTCTGGCTTGTTTGTTATTAGCTTCAACATAAGCCGCCACATGAGGCGAGTCATGACGGATGTCACTAGGCAACACCGCTTCCGCTCCATAAACCATGAAGAAGGGTGTATAACCCGTGGACCTGTTAGGAGGGGTGTTGATACTCCATAGTACCGAGGGTAGCTCCTCTACCCAACAACCCAGCATCCGTTCTAAGGGAACCATGAGCCGGGGTTTGAGACCTTTTAAGATTTCCTGATTTACTCTCTCAGCCTGCCCATTAGATTGAGGGTGAGCTACGGAAGAAATATCAAGCCTGAAAGTCGTTATATCAACTAGAGGGGGGGTGAATAGGCGATTTTTATGAAAGTCTTCAAAACGTGGAAGTTATGAAGACAAACAACAGAGATATGCCTATTACTATGCAGCGGAAGTTAGATTACACTAGACAGGACATGGTCAAGTATTCAATAGAGTGAAAGCACAATGACAAGTAGCTGCAGTGTAATAAGGATCAGGTAGGAAGAAGTTATGAAGCTAAACAATCATACAGTTACGTTGTGAAGACAAAGGATATAGCAGGCATGTAATGGCTTCACAATGAGTAACAGTAAGTAAAAGGAAGTGAAGATGAAACCAGTGACTCGTTGAAGACAATGATGTGTTGGACCAGTTCCAGTTGCTGTGACAACTGTACGTCTAGTTGGAGCGGCTAGGTATTTAAACCTTAGGACACACAGTCCCGGACACCCAGTCCTGAACACGCAGCTCAGGACACCAAGTCCTCACCGTATTCTCCTTGAGCTAAGGTCACATAGTCCTCGCCCAATCACTCAGGTAAGTCTTCAAGGTAGACTCCCAAACCTTCACAGACTTCGTTCACTGGCAATCCACAATGTCTCTTGGATGCTCAGAACGCGACGCCTAACCGTCTGGAGGATGCACAGTCCTCAAGTGTAATAAGTCTTCAGATCACACAGACAAGAAGACTTAAGTGATGCCCAATTTACTCTGGCTCTGGGTGGTTAGGGCTTTCTCCTCGCTAGGAATTTTCTCTCAAAGGCTTCGAGGTGGGTTGCTCTCAAACGACAAAAGCCGTGCACTGAAATCTGAGCAGCCAACCGTTTATGGTTGTAGGGGGTGGGCTATTTATAGCCACTTGGCAACCCGACCTGATTTGTCCGAAATGACCCTGGGTCACTAAGGAACTGACACGTGTTCCAACGGTCAGATTTCAAACTCACGCGACAACTTTACTTGGGCTACAAGCAAAGCTGACTTGTCCGGCTCTGGACAAGATTCGCTCTCATTGTCTTCACTCGAAGACATAGGTTTTGGTTTAGGCATCACTTCAGTCATTCTGACTGGTTCTCCTGGACCCCACTTAACAGTACGGTGGTTCCTATGACTCAACACAAAGAAAAAGAACTACGAAAGATCTAAGTCTTCGAGCTCCATAGGCTTCATACCGTGTCTTCTTTTGTCATAGTCTTCAATGTGAATATCTTCATATACCACCTTTGACTTCAATGTCTTCATACATTTTAGGGGTCATCTCTGGTAGTAAAACCGAATCAATGAGGGACTTCTACCTGTGTTATCCTGCAATTCTCACAAACACATTAGTCCCTCAACTAGGTTTGTCGTCAATACTCCAAAACCAACTAGGGGTGGCACTAGATGCACTTACAATCTCCCCCTTTTTGGTGATTGATGACAAACTAGTTGAAGTTTTCAACGGGGAATATAGTCTGTGAAATTGTAAAGGATAAGGAATTGTCTTCATAAGTTGCAAGGGCTCCCCCTGAAGATGTGCATATAAGTTAATTTGCTTTTGGAATGCAAATGCACATGGCAGGTTGTACTTGTGGAGATCCACTTCAGCTTATGATGACAATCCACTATGCATGTGAAAGTATATGAAGATAATGACATGCATAATGGAAAATGGACGTCTGCAGAATGAGATAAGTGCGGAATTTATCGTCGCACATGCGGAATTTATCTTCGCAAAACAGGGTGGCAAACAAGTAGCAGACGACCATCTGGTTTAAGTGTTACAACTCATAAGAACCAAATGTAGCAAAAAACGAGAGTTGTAAGCACGAAGCAAAATATAAGGCACCCGCCCATATGAACCCGCTTGAAGACTATCAATCTCATATGCTTCTCCCCCTTTTGTCAGTAATGACCAAAAAGGTTTGAAGACATAGAGTCTCTACTCGTTCCCATGAGGAGTAGGTGAAGTAGCAGGGTTGTTGGCTTTGTTTGGTGGTGCAGAAGAGCTTGGAGGTGCTGAAGCAGGTGGCGGTGAGGTAGCATCGTCTTCTTCATCAATGATTCTGGCAGTGACTGTGGCAGCAGAGGAAGAAAACTCAGAGTCTTCAAGAGATGGAGTCCCCAGCAGCACAGCTCTTCGAGGAGGTGTGGAGTCAAACTTGAATCTCTCAGTGAAGCCATCCTCTTGAAGATCAGCTTCAGAAAGCATCATCGTTAGCCCTTTCCATGTGCGGCGACAGGTTTCATGGGCAACGAAAGCGTTCTTGGTGGCAAGATTTCGGATGCGATTTACATCCACCAAGAGGCTCTTCATCTGTCTCTTCAACCAGTCATGATGCCTATCCTGCTTTTGATGAAGGGCCACAAGAAGCTCTCGGTCGTTGAGAACACGAGTGCGCTTCTTGGGTCTTGAAGCAGTGGCACTGTCAGTGGCTTCAGTTGAAGCAGGGTGTGGTGCACGTGTAGTGCCAGCCAAAGGATACACCCTGGAGATGGCTTCAACACCTTCAACGTTCTGAGTGAAGCTCTGGTGTTCTGCATTCTGAAGACTCAAAGGTTGCTTGGCAGGCTCAGGATATATAGCTTCAGCAGAGGTATCCACATCTGGCAAGAAGATCCGATGGTTGCGGGCTGAGGGCTGATATGAGATTGCAGAGTGAAGCTTGATCAGTCTCATTACCCAAGGAGCATAGAACTTCAAACCAAGTAAATCTGAGCCTGATGCAGCAAGTTGGCGTATGAAGAAGTCCTGTGCGTTGAAGCATTTGCCATGAAGGATACAAAATATCAGAGTCTTCATTGCACCCTCGATCTTGGCATTTGGAGAGTGCCCTTTGATAGGCCAGAGAGTCCGCCGGATAATGTGATAGATGGTTCTGGGCAGGTACTCAAAGTCTTCAACGAAGAACTCTGTTGGATAAGGAGCATCGTGGGGCAATGGCTTCATCATGGAGAGCATCTGACTCATATTCGGTTCAGGCCTCTGGAATATGCTCTCAAGAGCTTCAGTGTGTAGTGGACAGCCTTCCTCGAAGAATTCGCCAGGAGTGGGCAGGCCGGTGAGCTCAATGATATCAAATGCATTGGCTTCGTGATGGACATTGCCGGTCATCCACTCCAGGGCCCAAGTCTTCGGATCTCTGTTGTATCCTTTGATGTGGAGGGTGGCATAGAATTGCAGCAGAAGCTCTTCATTCCAGTGCTCTTCATCAGTTACAAACTGCAGCAGACCCACTTGCTTGAAGCAATCCAACGCTTCCTCTAAACAGGGCAGACCAGCAATGGCTTCAACATCAAGGCGCTTGTGCGGGAAGATGCGACCTTGGTTGTATAGGATGCATGAATAGTAGCTGCGCTGAGGATAGCTCCAGAACCTATCTGATGAAATCCTTTCCCTTGAATAGGGGTTCTTGGAGCTGTTGAAGAACGTATTATCTGCCTTGAAGCTATTGATGTTAAAGGAGCCAGGTGCTGATGCAGGACCTGGGAACCTCGGCAGCCTTGGGACTGGCTTCTGGACATGAGGCCTGTGCTCAACATGGTAATCAAATTGAGGACCTGCAGCAGACTCAGGAACAGAAGTGTCTGGATCAGTAGCTTCGCTGTCTTCTGAAGCTTTTGGTGGGGAGGGCTCCACATTGGCTTCAGTGTTGGTTGTGGCAGCCTCAATATTTTCAGCCTCCGCTTGACTAGCTGGAGGGTCGGTCACAAGCACGTTCTCCTGGAGAACTGCTTCTTGGTGGAGCATAGGAGTGGGCTCTTGTGGTGCTTCTTCTGCGGCTGATGCAGCCGGAATGTCTTCAGCATAGACTTGAGGCCTTGGACCTTTGCGAAGCCTGCGGAATGCAGACGACGCCTGTGGGGTTGGAGTGGGCTGGGCCTCATTGTCTTCTTCCTCTTGAGGGCGATCCGCCCATGAAGCATCCTGTGCAATTGGCGTCAGTGGACGACCAATGCTGATGAGTTCGCTGTGTTCTAATTGAGGAAGGGCTGCATCATCTTCTACATTGTCACGATGACCAATGTCTTCAGCAGCGATGGGATCAGCTGCTGGAATGTCTTCAGGAACAGGAGCCTCTGTGGAAGCAGGCTCATGCACCGTCAGTTGACGTTCTGCGTCAGGGTGAACCATAGAAATAGGTTCAACTATCAAGGGCTCTGTGGGAGCAGCCCGAGATTTCTTGGTCTTTCTCTTTTTCTTGCTGGGGGCAGTAGGAGAGGCTTCAGAGCTTTTCCTCTTCCTGGCTTCAGCCTCAGCAGTTCTTGTCTTCTTGAGCTCTGAAGCTGTTGACCGGCTCTTTGGCTTCGAGCCAGTCGTTGCAGTTGGGAAGACAAGCGGAACTGCTTCCTGCCTTGGTGCCTCTGGTTCAGCTGGAACAGTCTTCTTCTTTTTCTTTGCGGCCATCTTGGGGTCGATGCCAGGACGCCCAAGTGCCTTGCGCTTCTCAGCCTCATTGTAGGCCTGCACACATCTGTCTGCCAGAGTCTTCATTCGCTCCCGCGAACCTTGAGCTTCTGCATGCTTCTTCAGAAAGTTTTCCTTTAGTTCATGCAACATGATCTTGAAGCTCTTCACTTCTTGCACGCTGAGCTTGGCCATATGCTTCTTGAACTGAGCCTTTTCATGATCAATTTTCTGCTTCAGTTCAACAATGCGCTGGGCAATTGCAAGTTCTGAAGCAATAGCGCCTTGGAAGGCGACGCTGAGGCCAACGGGCAGCTGCAGATCTTCGAAGCTGATGTTTGGTGTGGCAAACCATTCGTCGATGAAGTTGTGGATGATGGCGACATCAAAGAGAGGCAAATTGTTGAAGATTTCAGCTTCTTCTTTGCTCTTGATGAGCTGCTCGAGAGCGTCATCTCCAAGATCTTCATCACTTGACAGATCAATGGCTTCACTGCGCAGAATGGCAGCAGCTGTGAGCTCTTTGCCGGTGTGTGGCTGAGGCATCTTGGCCTTCTGGGGCTTGGAGACGCGGGATACATCTTCAGACTGCACACTGTCTTCACGAGGTGCAGTTGCCAATGGCTTCGCCCTTGAGATTTTTGGTGAAGGGACCGGCTTTGAAGCTTTTGGCTTCTTCGACTGCTTTGGCTTCGGTACAGCAGGAGCTTCATCAGACTCAGAGTCAGCTGGAGGGTCATTCACGGCAGTCCCTTGGACTAAGATGCGGGTGATGAGGCCCTCAAGGTTGGCATACGGACCGATGATATTGGGTTCTGCGTCGCGTGTGCCATCTGCCCTTGGTGCGGAGGGACCAGGGTTGACGTCTAACCCCGGCTTCTTCTTGTTCTGCTTCACTGAGTTCTGGGCAAACTGGAAGTTGCGCTTGAACAGATTGTCGTCACGACACCAGAGTAGTGACGACGGATGTGCTTCAGCAGGCTGTGGTCCTCGGACCATGCATGGGTAGAAGCCTTGAGCAATGGCTTCATCTCTGGTCCTGGGTATGAGGTTCTTGTAAAGGATGTCCCCCCACGGTCTCTTGATGGCACTTTTCTCAGCATACTCCTGGGTGACGAAGCGGTATTGGAACCATTGTTCTGCCCAATAGCGTTGAATCCATTGGATTCGGGTCTTACGCTGACCATAATTCTCTTCAGGATCTGTTTTGTACATTTCTGCCAGTTCATCAGGCAGATCTTTGGATGTTCCTCCACGTCTCTGTCTGCCCCCCTTCCTTGCTGCTGTTTCTGAAGCCATAAACCTTAACTTGGAAGGCTTCAAGACGTTCAAAGGCTTCAAAGGCTTTCTTTTGCTGGACCAACAGGAACTGGCTTCAGGAGAATTTATGTGATGCTGTAAGAATTCTGCAAATGAATGCAGACTATGAGAACCAAAGGATTCTCCCACGGACATGTACCTGTGACAGCATTAAGGTGCGAGGGAAGGGGAAGAGGTCATATGCATTCTCAGAAGATTTTGAAGATAAATCAGTTTAGAAGACATTGACCTCATCGTGCGAAGACATTCACTCATAGATAAGAAGTTGGTTCCAGATTTGTACGAATCCACAGATCAGTACAAGTGAGGAATCTAACTACTTTTTGAAGCACAAGTGAATATTCTAGGCATGTTATGAGATGCAGTTTGAGAGAGATCTAGTTTGTGTGAGCAGAAACTGCTTGTGGTAGAAAGTGACAGATCAATAGGATCAACGGTGCTGTAAAAGGCAGTTTTATTTACCACACTAAGAACTGCTAGACGGAGCGAGAGATGAGGCCGAGCAGTTCACTCGTCCGTGCCCTAACTTGGCGACGGAGGAGACCTACGGCGTCGGCGGAGAGGATGATGTCCGCGGTCGGCGTGAAGACGGCGTCCGAGAGGTTGCGGTAGCGAAGTGCTTCGTCGCCGGCGTCGTCGAGAGCTAGCGGTGGCGCTAGGGTTCGTGCGAGGGTGGAAGAAGAGATAGTTACCGCTGTGAGTGTGTATTTATAGGCACAAGGGCGGCACTGCGCTATTACTCAGGTGCCCCTGGCGATTCGCATTTGAGTAGCACGTGGCCATCGTGCGGTATTTTGGGGGCAGTTCCACATCCCACGCACGCCTGGATTGTTGGGCGGTCGTTCCTACTTCTCCGGATTTCTTGTGGATGAATGAGCATCGAAAACGGTTTTAAAGGTTGTCTCTGTGTCTTCTGCTAACAAGGACGCAGAGAAGACATTCGACAGTTTCAATAGAATGCATATGACTTGGAGAGATAGAATTTGAGATAGAAAGCATAGAGAGATTAGGGTCCGATCACATTCACTTAGTTCAAAAGATTCAACCAAGAAGACATAGCTATAAGTGAATGTTGTAGAGGACAGAACACTAGTATATATATATCTATATAATCAACATAGTGAAGATAATCATGAAGACATGTTAAGATTGAAGCCAAACCAAATATGAAGACATTGCAAGGTAACGCCAAGAGTGAAACACTTCAAAATAGAACGTTTGGTGGTGGCGTTACCCACCGTATAGGAAGTATTAGACCCAGACACGGCGCACAATTATCGTGGCGCTCTGAAGTCAATTTCCACATTAATGTATTCACACTTAGAATGTATGTCTTCATTGATTGAAGATATACTTACTTCGTGTGGTGCACATCTAAGTCATCAATATGCATAAGGGTTAGGATGTGTGCCTGATCACATGACATTTGAGGATTCCAAGGATATTTAGCTCACACCGTAACTTGCAAAACCTCTTCTCATCCAAGGGCTTGGTGAAGATATCTGCCAATTGCTCTTCAGTGTTGACGTGTATGATATCAATGTCTTCCTTCACAACATGATCTCTGAGAAAGTGATGACGAATTTCAATGTGCTTTGTCTTCGAGTGCTGAACTGGGTTGTTGGCAATCTTGATGGCGCTTTCGTTGTCGCAGTAAAGTGGCACTTGCTTCAGATGAATGCCATAGTCCTTGAGTGTTTGCTTCATCCACAGAAGCTGAGCGCAGCAAGATCCAGCAGCAATGTATTCAGATTCAGCAGTGGAGAGAGATACACAGTTCTGCTTCTTTGAAGACCAACATACAAGTGATCGTCCCAGAAAGTGACATGTGCCTGATGTAGACTTGCGATCAACTTTGTCACCAGCATAATCAGCATCCGAGAATCCAACCAAATCAAACTCTGAGCCCTTTG
The DNA here is from genome assembly GCF_018294505.1 of Triticum aestivum. Lineage (NCBI taxonomy): Eukaryota > Viridiplantae > Streptophyta > Magnoliopsida > Poales > Poaceae > Triticum > Triticum aestivum. The sequence continues at coordinate 97,446,119 of NC_057800.1, forward strand.
GATACCATAATCCTAGAGTTGGGGTGTGAGCCAAATATCGAAGAATTCGCTTCACAGCTAAGTGATGCGACTCCTTTGGTGCCGCTTGAAATCGAGCACACATGCAAACACTAAGCATAATATCTGGCCTAGATGCACATAAATAAAGTAAAGAACCAATCATGGAGCGGTATACCTTTTGATCGAACTCTTTACCATTGTCGTCAGGACCCAGATGATGTTTGGCTGGCATTGGTGTTGTGAAGCCTTTGCAGTCTTGCATACCGAACTTCTTCAGGCAATCTTTGAGATACTTCTCTTGAGATATGAAGATGCCATTGCGTTGTTGTCGTATTTGAAGACCAAGGAAGAACTTCAGCTCCCCCATCATGGACATCTGATATTGCTCTTGCATCATATATCCAAACTCTTCACTGTACTTCTGATTGGTGCAGCCGAAGATAATGTCATCCACATATATTTGGCACACAAACAGTTCACCATCATATGTCTTCGTGAAAAGAGTGGGATCTAGGGAACCAGGTATGAAGCCTTTGCTCTTCAGGAAGTATTTGAGTGTGTCATACCAGGCCCTAGGGGCTTGTTTGAGGCCATACAGTGCCTTGTTGAGCTTGTATACCATGTCAGGATGTTTTGGATTTTCAAAGCCAGGCGGTTGTGCAACATACACTTCTTCTTCAATCTTGCCATTGAGAAAGGCACTCTTCACATCCATTTGATATAGAAGTATGTTATGATGATTTGCATAGGCCAGCAGTATGCGTATGGCTTCAAGCCTAGCCACAGGAGCAAATGTTTCATCGAAGTCAATGCCTTCCACTTGAGTATATCCTTGAGCAACGAGACGAGCTTTGTTTCTGACAACTTGACCATGCTCATCTTGCTTGTTGCGGTATATCCATTTGGTGCCTATTATGTTGTGCTTCCGTGGATCAGGACGCTTAACCAGTTCCCATACATTATTCAGCTCAAACTGTTGAAGCTCTTCTTGCATAGCTTGAATCCATTCAGGTTCCATGAAGGCTTCTTCAACTTTCTTGGGTTCTGATATTGAGACGAATGCGAAGTGCCCACAGAAATTTGCTAGCTGAGTTGCCCTTGAACGAGTGAGTGGACCAGGTGCATTGATGCTATCAATTATTCTTTCAATCTGCACTTCATTGGCAACGCGAGGATGTACAGGGCGAAGACTTTGCTCTTGCTGTTCACTGTCGTTGTTGGAAGGAATGTCTTCAGGCTGAGCATTGTCTTCATGTTGATCAGGTGCTGAAATGATAAGTTCTTCTTCAGGATGAGCTTCAGAAGGTATAATCTCTCCAGTTCCCATTAGCTTGATTGATTCACTGGATGGAACTTCATCTAGCACACTTGGCAGCTGCTCTCTTTGTGATCCGTTGGTCTCATCGAACCGCACATCCACTGTTTCAACCACTTTGTAATGAAAGAGATTGAAGACTCTGTAGGAGTGCGAATCCTTTCCATATCCAAGCATAAAACCCTCATGTGCTTTTGGTGCAAATTTTGAGGTGTGATGTGGGTCCTTGATCCAGCACCTTGCGCCAAATACTCTGAAGTAACTGACATTTGGCTTTTTGCCAGTAAGGAGCTCATAAGATGTCTTGTTCAGAAGCTTGTGAAGATAAACACGATTGATTGTATGGCATGCAGTGTCAATGGCTTCAGTCCAGAATTTTCTTGGAGTCTTGTATTCATCTAGCATCGTTCTGGCCATCTCAATGAGTGTTCTGTTCTTGCGTTCGACGACGCCATTCTGCTGTGGCGTGTACGGAGCTGAGAATTCATGTGTGATGCCCAAGGTATCAAGATATGTATCAAGGCCAGTGTTCTTGAATTCAGTGCCATTGTCACTTCTGATGTGCTTTATCTTGGCGCCGTAATTGTTCATAGCTCGATTGGCGAAGCGTCTGAAGACATCCTGCACTTCAGTCTTGTAAAGGATTATGTGCACCCAAGTATATCTAGAGTAATCATCAACAATGACAAAGCCATAGAGGCAAGCAGTAGTAGTAAAAGTTGAGTAGTGAGTGGGACCAAAAAGATCCATGTGAAGCAGTTCGAAGGGTCGAGTAGTGGTCATGATTGTCTTCGAGGGATGTTTTGCCCTCGTCATCTTCCCTGCTTCACAGGCACCGCATAAGTGATCTTTCTTGAACTTGACGCCCTCGATGCCTATGACATGTTTCTTCTTCGCAAGGGTGTGGAGGTTCCTCATGCCAGCATGCCCAAGCCTCCGATGCCAAAGCCAGCATTCTGAAGCTTTGCAAGAAGACATACTGCAAGTTGTGGCCCTGCTGAGAAATCTACCACGTACAAATCATCTTTTCGATACCCTTCAAACACTAGAGACTTGTCAGATTCCATTAGTACCAGGCAACGATATTTTCCAAACATTACGATCATGTTCAAATCGCAAAGCATTGAGACAGACATTAAGTTGAAGCCAAGGGATTCAACAAGCATGACTTTATCCATGTGTTGATCCTTTGAGATTGCAACTCTACCTAGACCCAATACCTTACTTTTACCAGTGTCAGCAAATGTGATGTGGCTCTTGTCGGATGGACGTAAGGTTGAGTCCATAAGAAGGCTTCTTTTGCCAGTCATGTGATTTGTACACCCACTGTCAATAATCCATTCTGAAGACTTTGAAGACGCTGGTGTCGTACCCTACAGTGCAGTTAGGGGGATAGGCTTCACGAAGAGAATTGTGAAGCAAAAACATTTGACGAACCAGTGGGTTATGAAAACTTAGATCCAGATTAGGACTAATAGGGAGAGTAGCATGCGATTCAGGAACGAAGTACATAATGATGCCATTCGGGCATTTTATCTTGCGCCCTACAAGTTTTTTAAGGTCCCCAGCAATAGCGTCAGAAGATTTTGGTTTTCTGCTGGAGACCTTTCCCTGCAAAAGAGAGTTAAGCCTTCTTAACCACCCACATCTTCAAGGGTGGCTTAGAAGCAATAAGTCTAAGTGCAGCATCTGAGAATTTTGGCTTTGAAGCCTTAGCAAACAGTCTTGCAGGTGGACAATAGTACTCATAAGAATAAGCAGAATAATTTTTGGTCATATGAACATGACGGTTTGATGAACCGCTCTCATATTCATATGCCTGAGTATGGTTTCCCTGCAAAACATTTGCGTTAGTGTGACTCAGGTGAGTCCTCTGTTTGTATGAAGCCTTTGGACCGTATGAAGCCTTTGGTCTGAGGTTTGTCTTCTTCAAGTGAGGTGTCATGAAGACATTCACAGGAAGATTTTCCAGACACTTTTTCGGAACCCAGATCTTCTTCATAGGCGGTCCATTCCTGCAGTTAGTACCAATGTACCTGGCAAACACTTCACCATTCTGATTCTTAAACAGTATATAGTTTGCATCAAAGGATTCATCAATGATAATGGGGTTAGCACAAGTGAAGCCAGATAAATTGGATGGATCTGCTGAAGGTTCCTTTGCAGCAACCCACTTGGTTTTGGGGTACTGCTCAGGTTTCCAGTAAGAGCCATCTGCATTTATTTTCCTTACGAACCCAACACCCTCTTTCCTAGGGTTTCGGTTCAGAATCTGCTTCTTGAGGACATCACATAATGTCTGATGTCCTTTAAGACTTTTGTACATCCCTGTTTCAAGCAATGTCTTCAACCTAGCATTCTCATCAGCAATAGCAGTGGTATCCTCAGCAGAGGGGTTAGTTACCACATCAACAGTTGAAGATATTGCAACAGCAGTAGCAGTGGAACATTCAGCAACAGAAGTAGCATTATCACGCTCAATGCATTTAAGACATGGTGGTTCAAATCCTTCCTGAGCGGAACTGATCTGTTCGGCGCGAAGTGACTCGTTTTCCTTTTGAAGATCTTCATGAGCCGCTCTCAATTTCTCAAGTTCTTGCTTCCTTTGAAGATAATCATAGGAAAGCTTTTCATGAGTTGTTGAGAGAGTATCATGACGATCTTCAAGTTCCTGATACTTAACATGAAGATTTTTTATGTCTTCAATTAAGGATTCAGATCGAGTCATTTCAGCACCCAACAGATCATCGCTTCTGTCTAACAGTTTTTGAATATGTTCCATGGCTTTCTGTTGTTCAGTTGCAATTTTAGCAAGTGTTTTGTAACTGGGTTTTGAATCACAATCAGAGTCATCGTCACTAGATGTTTGATAGTGAGTAGTGCGTTTGTTTACCTTGGCACCGCGTGCCATGAAGCAGTAGGTAGGAGTGGAGTAGTCCTTGTCATTTGCATCGGTGTCGGTGATGAAGTCATTGTCTTCAGTGTTGAAGATGGACTTGGCGACGTATGCTGTAGCCAGACTTGCAATGCCAGAATCAGACTCCTCCTCAGACTCCACCTCTGCCTCCTCAGAAGCGGACTCCTCCTCTGAATCCATTTCCTTGCCAACAAACGCACGTGCCTTGCCAGATGAGCTCTTCTTGTGTGATGAAGACTTTGAGGAAGACTTGGAAGAAGACTTTGTGTATTTCTTCTTCTTCTTGTCGTCAGAGTCATATTCCTTGCTCTTCTTCTTCTTTCTGTTCTCATTGTCCCACTGTGGACACTCAGAGATGAAGTGTCCAGTTTTCTTGCACTTGTGGCATGTTTTCTTCTTGTAGTCATGAGCAGAAGCTTCATCATTCCTTGAGCTTGATCGTGAAGACTTTCTGAAGCCTTTCTTCTTGGTGAATTTTTGGAACTTCTTCACTAGCATTGCAAGTTCCCTTCCAATGTCTTCAGGATCATCAGAACTGCTGTCAGATTCTTCTTCAGATGAGGAAACAGCTTTTGCCTTCAAGGCACGAGTTCGCCCATAGTTTGGACCGTAGATATCTCTTTTCTCCGAAAGCTGAAACTCATGTGTATTGAGCCTCTCAAGTATGTCAGACGGATCGAGTGTCTTGAAATCAGGACGTTCTTGGATCATCAGGGCCAGGATGTCAAACGAACTATCAAGTGATCTCAGCAGCGTCTTGATGACTTCGTGTTTGGTAATCTCAGTGGCGCTGAGGGCTTGAAGCTCATTTGTGATGTCAGTGAGTTGGTCAAATGTGTGCTAGACATTCTCATTGTCATTTCGCTTGAAGCGGTTGAAGAGATTGCGAAGGACACTGATTCTTTGATCTCTCTGGGTTGAGATGCCTTCATTGACCTTGGAGAGCCAGTCCCAGACCATCTTGGATGTCTTCAAAGCACTCACATGGCCATACTGTTCTCTGGTCAGATGACCACAGATGATGTTCTTGGCAGTAGAGTCCAGTTGAACGAATTTCTTGACATCAGCAATAGTGACACCTTCTCCAGCCTTGGGAACGCCGTTCTCGATGACATACCATAGGTCGACGTCAATGGCTTCAAGATGCATACGCATCTTATTCTTCCAGTAGGGATATTCAGTTCCATCGAAGACGGGGCACGCAGCGGAGACTTTAATTATCCCTGCAGTCGACATAGCTAAAACTCCAGGTGGTTAAACCGAATCACACAGAACAAGGGAGCACCTTGCTCTGATACCAATTGAAAGTGCGTTATATCGACTAGAGGGGGGGTGAATAGGCGATTTTTATGGAAGTCTTCAAAACGTGGAAATTATGAAAACAAACAGCAGAGATATGCCTATTACTATGCAGCGGAAGTTAGATTACACTAGGACAGCCATGGTCAAGTATTCAATAGAGTGAAAGCACAATGACAAGTAGCTGCAGTGTAATAAGGATCAGGTAGGAAGAAGTTATGAAGCCAAACAATCATACAGTTACGTTGTGAAGACAAAGGATATAGCAGGCATGTAATGGCTTCCCAATGAGTAACAGTAAGTAAAAGGAAGTGAAGATGAAGCCAGTGACTCGTTGAAGACATGATGTGTTGGACCAGTTCCAGTTGCTGTGACAACTGTACGTCTGGTTGGAGCGGCTAGGTATTTAAACCTTAGGACACACAGTCCCGGACACCCAGTCCTGAACACGCAGCTCAGGACACCAAGTCCTCACCGTATTCTCCTTGAGCTAAGGTCACATAGTCCTCGCCCAATCACTCAGGTAAGTCTTCAAGGTAGACTCCCAAACCTTCACAGACTTCGTTCACTGGCGATCCACAATGTCTCTTGGATGCTCAGAATGCGACGCCTAACCGTCTGGGGATTCACAGTCCTCAAGTGTAATAAGTCTTCAGATCACACAGACAAGAAGACTTAAGTGATGCCCAATTTACTCTGGCTCTGGGTGGTTAGGGCTTTCTCCTCGCTAGGAATTTTCTCTCAAAGGCTTCGAGGTGGGTTGCTCTCAAACGACAAAAGCCGTGCACTGAAATCTGAGCAGCCAACCGTTTATGGTTGTAGGGGGTGGGCTATTTATAGCCACTTGGCAACCCGACCTGATTTGTCCGAAATGACCCTGGGTCACTAAGGAACTGACACGTGTTCCAACGGTCAGATTTCAAACTCACGCGACAACTTTACTTGGGCTACAAGCAAAGCTGACTTGTCCGGCTCTGGACAAGATTCGCTCTCATTGTCTTCACTCGAAGACATAGGTTTTTGGTTTAGGCATCACTTCAGTCATTCTGACTGGTTCTCCTAGACCCCACTTAACAGTACGGTGGTTCCTATGACTCAACACAAGAGAAAAAGAATTACGAAAGATCTAAGTCTTCGAGCTCCAATGGCTTCATATCGTGTCTTCTCTTGTCATAGACTTCAATGTGAATATCTTCATATACCACCTTTGACTTCAATGTCTTCATATAATTTTAGGGGTCATCTCTGGTAGTAGAACCGAATCAATGAGGGACTTCTACCTGTGTTATCCTGCAATTCTCACAAACACATTAGTCCCTCAACTAGGTTTGTCGTCAATACTCCAAAACCAACTAGGGGTGGCACTAGATGCACTTACAAAGCCGGATATGCTCATGTTGACAAAACTCCTCCATAGCCCCTTGGGATAAATTAGTGCCATTGTCAGTGATAATGCTGTGTGGAAAGCCAAAGCAAAAGATCACCTTTTTCATGAACTGAATTGTTGTGCCTGCTTCACACTTACTCACTGGCTCTGCCTCAACCCACTTTGTGAATTTATCAACTGCCACTAAAAGATGTGTATTTTTATCCTTAGACCTTTTGAAAGGTCCAACCATGTCAAGCCCCCAGACCGCAAACGGCCAAGTGATTGGAATCATCCGCAACTCTTGAGCCGGCACATGCGCTCGTCGTGCAAATTTTTGACATCCATCACATCTACTGACCAGATCTTCTGCATCAGCATGAGCCGTCAACCAGTAAAAATCATGACGAAAAGATTTGGCCACAAGAGATTTTGACCCGGCGTGATGACCACAATCCCCTTCATGGGTCTCACGAAGTATTTCTTGGACTTCTTCAGGAGAAACACACCGCTGAAACGCTCCAGTGATGCTGCGATGGTATAATTCTCTGTCAGAAATCATCATTGACTTGGACCGCCGGGTTATCTATCGGGCCAGGGTCTCATCCTTTGGTAACTCGCCTCGGGTCATGTAAGCCAAGAACGGTACTGCCCAATCTGGGATGACGTGAAGAGCCGTCACCAACTGTGTGCCTCCGGGTCAGGAACGGCCAAACCTTCTTCTGTAGGTAACTTAACAGACGGGTTATGCAAAACATCCAAAAAGGTGTTAGGTGGCACTGGCTTACGCTGAGATCCCAACCGGCTTAAGGCATCATCCGCTTCATTCTTTCTACGGTCAATGTGTTCCACTTGATAACCTTTAAAATGTCTAGCAATAGCATCAACCTCACGGCGATAAGACGCCATGAGAGGGTCCTTGGAATCCCACTTGCCTGAGACCTGTTGAGCCATCAAATCTGAATCGCCAAGGCACCAGACCCGGCTTAGACTCATTTCTTTAGCCATTAGAAGACCATGGAGCAAGGCTTCATATTCTGCTGCGTTGTTAGTATAAGGAAACATCAATCGCAACACATAACAAAATTTGTCACCCCGAGGGGAAGTTAATACAACTCCAGCCCCCGAGCCTTCCAACTGTCTGGACCCATCAAAGTGAATCGTCCAATATGTGTTGTCTGGTTTCTCCTCTGACATTTGCATCTCTATCCAGTCATTAATAAAGTCAACCAGCGCTTGAGATTTGATCGCAGTACGTGGCACATACTTCAACCCATGAGACCCAAGTTCAATGGCCCACTTGGCGACTCGTCCAGTAGCTTCTCTATTTTGAATGATGTCTCCCAAAGGAGCAGGGCTAACCACAGTGATTGGGTGATCCTGAAAGTAATGTTTGAGCTTCCGGCTTGCCATGAACATCCCATAAACGAGCTTCTGCCAATGTGGATATCTTTGTTTAGATTCAATCAACACCTCACTGACGTAGTAAACCGGCCGTTGGACCGGATGTTCCTTGCCAGCCTCCTTGCATTCCACCACAATCGCCACACTAACAGCTCGTGAGTTAGCGGCTACATATAACAATAGCGGCTCTTTCTCAATCGGAGCAGCAAGAACCGGCGGCTCAGCAAGCTGTTTCTTCAGATCCTCAAAGGCAGAATTTGCAGCTTCACTCCAAACAAAGTCATCCGTCTTTTTCATCATCTGATACAAAGGCATCGCCTTCTCCCCTAACCGGCTTATGAACCAGCTCAGAGCAGCAACACGACCCGCCAGTCGTTGAATGTCATTGATGCATGTTGGTTTGGCCAGGGATGTGATTGCTTTAATTTTCTCCGGGTTAGCTTCAATACCTCGGTTGGACACCAAAAAACCCAAGAGTTTGCCAGCTGGGACTCCAAAAACACACTTGGCCGGGTTAAGCATCATCTTGTAGACCCGGAGGTTATCAAAGGTCTCCTTCAGATCTGTGACCAAGGTTTCCTCTTTTCTGGACTTCACCACTATATCATCCACATAGGCATGAACATTCCACCCAATCTGATTGTGAAGGCAATTCTGTACACACTGTTGATAAGTCACCTGGGCACTTTTAAGCCCAAAAGGTATAAACACATAGCAGAAGGCTCCAAACGGAGTGATGAAAGCTGTTTTCTCCTGGTCCTTAACTGCCATCTTGATCTGATGATAACCTAAGTATGCATCCAAAAAACTCAAACACTCGCAACCCGCCGTAGCATCAATGATCTGATCAATACGAGGGAGAGCAAAAGGGTCAGCCGGACAAGCCTTGTTCAAGTCGGTGTAATCCACACACATACGCCAGGTGTCGTTCTTCTTGAGTACAAGCACCGGGTTAGCCAACCATTCTGGGTGAAAAACTTCCACAATGAACCCGGCCGCCAAGAGCCGGGCCACCTCTTCTCCTATGGCCTTGCGCCTTTCCTCGTTAAACCGCCAAAGGAACTGCTTGACCGGCTTAAACTTCGGATCAATATTAAGAGTGTGCTCAGCGAGTTCTCTCGAGACACCCGGCACGTCAGAAGGCTTCCATGCAAAGATCCTGATTCTCACGGATGAACTCGATGAGCGCGCTTTCCTATTTTGGATCCAAGTTGGCACTGACGATGAACTGTTTGGATGAGTCGCCTGGCACAAAATCAACCATTTTGGTGTCATCAGCCGACTTGAACTTCAACACCGGTTCATGCTCCGTAGTTGGCTTCTTCAAAGACATCATGTCCGCCGGGTCAACATTATCTTTATAAAACTTCAACTCCTCTGTCACTCAAACAGACTCTGCATAAGCGGCATCTCCTTCTTCACACTCCAGGGCTATTTTCCGGCTTTCATGTACTGTAATGGTGCCTTTATAACCCGGCATCTTGAGCTGCAGATATACATAACACGGCCGGGCCATGAACTTGGCGTAAGCCAGCCGTCCAAACAGAGCATGATATGGGCTTTTGATCTTAACCACCTCAAAAGTTAACTTCTTAGCCCTGGAATCATATTCATCCCCAAAGGCTACTTCCAGTTCAATCTTACCAACTGGGTATGCCGACTTGCCAGGTACAACGCCATGAAAAACAGTGTTGGATTGCTTAAGACTCTTATCAGTCAATCCCATCCGATGGGACGTCTCATAGTAGAGGATGTTGATGCTACTGTCTCCATCCATGAGCACTTTAGTGAATTTATATCCACCAACCTGAGGTGCCACTACCAAGGCTAAGTGAGCCGGATTATCAACCCGGGGAGGATGATCTTCTCTGCTCCACACAATAGGTTGTTCAGACCACCTCAAATAATGTGGAATCGCCGGCTCAACGGCATTGACAGCCCTCTTATGAAGCTTCTGGCCCCTCTTGCATAAACTAGTGGTAAATACATGGTATTGCCCACTATTCAACTGTTTTGGGTTGCTCTGGTATTCGGACTGTTGCTGCTGATTACCTTGGCCGGGTTGTGGATTATAACCTCCCTGGTTACCCGTATGGCCCTGACCGTGAAAAACGCCTCCACCTGAACCGGCGCCCGGGCCATGAAAGCCGCCTCCGCCTGAACCGCCGTCAGGCCCGTGACTTCCATCAAACGTGTTTGAATTTTTGAATGCCTTAATGATTGTACAGTCCTTCCACAGATGGGTGGCTGGCTTCTCCCGGGTGTCGTGTCTTGGACAAGGTTCATTCAATAGTTGCTCGAGGATGGGACCTGACCCGCCTGACCGAGGGGGTTGCCTACCCTTGCGCCGTTGATTGTTGCCCTGTGCATTGGTGTTAGCCACAAATTCGTCAGTCTTGCGTTTATTATCTCCTTAATTTGTCGGGTTATGATGGTGACCCTTGCCGTTGCCGTTCTTCTTTCCCTTCCCTGTTTTTTCTTCATCAGACACGGGGTCCTTGGTACTATCAGAATCAGCATACTTGACCAGAGCCACCATCAGCTGGCCCATGTCATTGCAGTCACGCTTGATCCACCCTAGCTTCTGCTTTAGAGGTTCAAAACGGCAAGTTTTCTCCAACATTAAGACTGCCGAGTCGGCATCCATCTTATCAGATGAATGTATTATCTCCTTGACCCGGCGCACCTAATGGGTTGTGGACTCACCTTCCTCTTGCTTACAATTAGTCAGGTCCACGACTGACATAGGTTGTTTGCATGTGTCTTTGAAGTCCTAAATGAACTGGGCTTTTAATTCCGCCCATGAGCCAATGGAATTGGGGGGTAATCCCTTCAACCAAGTGCGAGTCGTTCCATCCAACATCATAGTGAAATACTTAGCCATTGCTGCATCGCTAACCTCCAACAGCTCCATCGCCATCTCATAACTCTTGATCCAGGCCCCAGGTTGCAAGTCGACCGTGTAATTAGGCATCTTACGAGGCCCCTTGAAGTCTTTTGGCAAGCGCTCATTACATATAGCCGGCACCAGGCAAGGGACACCTCTTGTTCTTATGGCTACTCCTGCCTCCACAGAGGTTGCTGGATAAGCCGGGAAAGTTTGATGAGCCGCCTGCTCAGCTGCCAGTTGAACCGCCCGCTCAGCCTCTTGTCGGATCCTCTCCTGATCCGCTAAGTTAAGGGCTCCAGCTTGCACCGGCTCATGCCTGCGCGGTTGGTTGCGGCGTTGAGCGTTGCTTGACATATCCGCTGAGTCCATATGTCTGCTATAGCTCGGGCTCCGTCTCAGATGAGGGGTTGAATGGATTCTGTCTCGACTGTAAGAGTACGCATCCTGCTGCGCCAGAGCCGTCTGAAGAAGTTCTCTCACCCTTCATGTTTCGATTCCTGTCGGAGAGTCGCCTTCCATCGGGAGAGCCGCCAAACGAGCCGATGCAGCAATGAGGTTTTCCAAAGGATTGGAGAAGTGACCTGGTGGTGTTGGCGCATAATGAGGCGGAGCGGTATACATGCGAGGTGGTTCCATGGCACGCGGCTGAACCGGTGCTCCGGGTATCGTGATTCGATTTGCCTCCGGCGGGTTACTTGGACCTGCCCCGGGTGTATGGAAAAGGTTCCTAGGATCGAGCGTCAGAGGTAGACGTGACTGAGTTTTCTGATGCCTTCTCCTCATGACCTCGTTTGACGCGTTCAGATCCACCGAGAGCCGGAAAGTCTCCGCTTGAAGCTGCTGAGCACGAGCGTCCAAAGCCACCCGCTTCGCGGCCATCCTGACCTCTTCTGCTGCTAAATTTTCCTTGGCCTGTGCCATCTCTTCGCGTACCCGTGCCACCTCCGCGTCATGCTGAACTTTATCCGCCGGCTCTATCACAACAGTCAACAGAGCCGTCAGCTTATCCATGAGGTCCATTAGCATCTGAGCCGGGGGGCGCGCGGGGTCTCCTGACCCGGCCGCTGCCGATCCGGTGGTTGTTGCTGCTGCAGCCGTGGAGTTCTGCCCGGGCTGAGTGCCTGCCATGAAGACTTCGGCTCGATTCGGCGGCTCAAAGGGGTCCGGAATACTGCTGCCATCGGAACAGCCCCCAAGCATGCCATCCTGCAACTGATACAAAGAATCCGTCTCGCCTGTTGATGACGTAGCGTCGGAACAGATGGCCGTCTCACCGCCATCCACTGATCCTTCCGAGTATTCACCTCCATGTATGCAACCCACAAAGGCACGCTTTACAGCGGGTCGGGCCCGGGCGGGCCTCGCGCGCTGAGCCGTCTCGATGATGTTGGTGCAGACGTCCGGCTCAGGGCCCGATTCGCCGATCCGGCCAATGAAGACATGAATCCCGCCGAAGGGGACCCGGTACCCGTACTCAATTGAGCCGGTCTCGGGGCCCCAGCTTTCGTCGTCGATGTAGAGCTTGCCGCGACGACTCTTGGTCATCCGGCCCACAACGTATCCCTTGAGCCCTTCGAAGTTGCCCTTCAAGAATTCAAATCCACCGTGCGCTGGCCCCGCGGTGGGCGCCAACTGTCGTGGAATTGTCACGGCAGATATCCTAGCAAAAGGACTTAGTCGTACCTGATAGCTATATCCCCAAGAGAAAGGGAGAGGGATGATTTGACTTGTGAAGGCAAGAAAACAAAATCGAAAGGAGAAAATAACCGGTGCTTGTGGGCCAGATACAATAAGGCCGAGACATGTGCCTGGCCTATAGATACGTGTCGTGCGGTTTATATGAAATCCGGTCGTTTTGAATGAATTTCGTTCGGTTCGTTCGAATTGTTGGCCGGATGTATGCGGACAGTGTTGTATGGCGGCTCTCCGCATCTGTGTCTGCGACTGGTCCCCTCTCTTTTCACGGACGTATGCGGGAGAAAATTTACGGGTTGTTGTTGAGATAATAAAGGCCCATAGAATACGTGTCGTGCCTGAGAATCGGCTGATTTCTTTCCCGTTGAGGCCGTTTTACGAAAAGAAAGAAGAAAGTAAGAGCACCGGATGCACGATTCCATGTCGTCTCTCCAACCTCCAGTTCCATGCCGTCACGTCACCGCTCACGCCTGGAACCGATCCGAGCCAACTCAGTTCATGCACGCAGGCACGCCCGCCGCGACAGGGACCCGACGACGCACACGCACCCACCCACCTCCGCCCATCGCGTACTACAAATTACAGTAGCCGGAGACCCGACGGACGGCGTACAGTCGTCGTCACCCGCCGCGCCCAGCCTCCCGGTAAGAAGCCAAGCCAATCCCATCCAAGCCTTCCCTCCTCGTTCTCCTCGTGCGGGTGGATAGAGTAGAGTAGATAGGCAGAGTAGATCGACCGCGCGTCGCCGTGGACTCGCGGGGTTGGTGGTTTGGTGGTGCCATCCTCACCCGTGTGACCGGGTCCGCTGTGTGCGCAGCACAGCACGGTGGCTGGCTGCCTGACCGGGTCTGCCTCCATCTCCGGGCCTTTTTGTTCGCACCTGGATTATACTACTGCCATCCCCCGATTTCCCTGGGAAACGCAAAGTGTGCCTTCGTCGCCAGAGATCTAGCGCCGGTGGCATGGCACCTTCCCGTGTTCTTTCTTTATTTATAGCCTCAGCTCCCCACTAGGAGTTTTGTTTCCATCAACAAAACCTAACCATTAATTTGACCAGAATTATCCGCGTGAAATGCCGCCCCCCTAAATCTCGCAGCAGCAGAAATTGGGCTCGCATTTTATTTTCACACCAAATGGCTGCCAAAAACACTAGTAGTCCGTATTTTTTAGTCCCAAGAAGGAGAGAGAGAGAGAGAGATCAAGGCTTATCCTCCTCCTCCAGCGACCCGGCTGGGCCAAGAAAGTCCAGGGGAAGAGACAGAAAAGAAGAACAGAAAACAGTGGGAAAAAGAGGCCGGGCTCCTCGAATCTCTCACTAATTTTCTCCTTGTCTGCGTGCCTACGCCTTGCCTCCTTCGGGGTTGGTGAGCGAGCGAGCTCGGGATCAGTTGGGGACTACACACCCAGAGGTTGTTGTCCGAGAATTATTTAGGCCCGCCCCCTTCTTCCTTCCACGCCTTCTTAGCCTCGCCTCGCCTCGCCTCCCTTCTCTGGTCAGTCTTCTCGGATCTCCGGCTCAAATTCGTCTCCCCAATCCCCAGTTCCAGGTTCTTGGAGGAGGGGGGAGGCCATGGGCAGCTTCGCCAAGCTGGCCAAGAGGTGCGTGGAGACGGAGGCGCCGGTCATGGTGAAGGTGAGATAGACCTCCCCACCCCACCCCACCTCGTCAACAATCTCCTGCCTTTATTATCCCCAATTTCTTTGTCTTACTTGGTGGCCTCTTCCTGGTTCCCTTTTTTCTTTCAGATACAAGAGCTGCTTCGAGGGGTCACTGATGTGATGTCGCTTGCGCAGGTAAACCTGCCTGAATTTCTTGGCGTATTAACCTATCATTGTGTTTGTTCCGGTGTTGTTTGGGAAGATTCTAGGCGATAGGATTGCGGAAAGGAAAGAAAGACAAATGTAAACTAAAATGGATCATCTTGTCTGTAAATCTTTCAACGTGTAAGTTAATTCAGGAGTAGGTTACACATGACAACTTAACATGTTTCAGATAACACGACTATGGACTATATATCATACGCTATTTAAACAATGATTATATAGTATCAAGCATGGAGGATTGGAGATTGATAACTACACCCTCCGATCCATATTAATTGTCGCTGATTTGTGCCCCTGGTTCGGTTTCTTAAAATGGTGTTTGTGCAAAGTGATACACCCCATATCTATTTGTAACAGAAGCGTATCTGATATTTTCCTATCAAAGCGAGCAGGTCGTGCGTATTTACCAGAAATCGATCCGTTGTCTTCTTGTAATCTTGGGCAGATCTTGACTGTAGGGAATTGTTTATTGGCAACCTCCTGAGACAGCCCTGAACAAGGTCAAGGAAATTGTATGGGAACCAGCAACCAGTAAATATGGTGCTGATGATGGCCTTCCCGAGCTTCGAGAAGCACTTCTCGAGAAGGTACTTCTTTTCATCTGGAGTTATATATTGACTTATCATTGGATCATGTCCCCATGCTAGCAAGCCTTGCACACAAAGCCGTTACCATGCAAGACAAAAGCACCCATGTGCCTTCTGCTAACCCACTGTCATGTTAGTTTTTTACTAGACTAGAGGTATTTGATCTTAGTGCTAGGAGTAATAGCATGAATTGCACTTTAGTTGATTATTCATTAAAGGATAGCAGTATGCCATGTGTTTGCGATAACTATTTTGTATTCATTAACTGAGAAAACAAGTTGATTTTTGGTGTGCACTCTGAAAATGCTGTCTAGAAAGTTAAAAGTACCACTTGGATTTCATATGCAATGCGTTTACCAGCTTTCTTCATCCTGATTATCTTCCATAATCATGAAAATGTGATCCAGAAAGTTATTATAGAGTTGAAGTACCACTTGGATTTCATATGCAATGCTATCGTTTATCAACTTTTGAAATCATGAGCTAAATTGTTCCTTTGTATAAAACCTTCAATGCTTATGTAACTGTGTTGCTTACTGGGACAAGATTTTTTTTATAATGTTTGAAGGATTGCTATTATTTAACTCGACTCTTGTTAGCCCTATCCTTATTTCTCTACATTGTCTTCTTGGCACTATGAACAGTTAGTGTATTCTTTGCTGATTTTTTAGGGATTATTTGCAGCTTCACAGGGAGAATAAGCTAACCAAGTCATCGGTTATGGTGACTGCCGGTGCAAATCAGGTAAAGCACATTACTTTTCATCTGGTTTATCACAGCTTTCTCGTGCCTCTACTTCTTTTGCATTGTTTAGCATTTAGCTGTCAGGCCATAGGTTATTGTCCCCAATTTATCTCCTGTTTTAGTTCTATGAAATACTACCTGCTTACTTCCCTGTATGACTGCTACGCCAAATCTTGTATGAAATACCTGCTTACTTCCCTGTATGATTGCTACGCCAAATCTTGTTTTACAACTAGGTTTGTCCAATAAAGTGATCTCTTACATTGGTTCTTCTGTGTTTTGGCAGGCTTTTGTAAACCTTGTTCTGACCCTTTGCGATGCTGGTGATTCAGTTGTCATGTTTGCACCATATTATTTCAATTCCTTCATGTCATTCCAGATGACTGGCGTCACTGATATATTAGTTGGTGCTAGCAATCCCAAGACACTTCATCCTGATATTGGTAATATGACTACCATATATCTAATCTAAAATAAGTTTCCATACCTAGCTTATGAGTGCAATATATTTTTAGATTGTTAGATCAAGTGATGCCATAGGTCTTTGCCCTGTTATGACCTCTACATGTGGTCCGAGAAAATTTATACAGGTCGCTTGAAATTTAATTTGTTTGGAATGCATATTTTACACCGTGCTTAAAAATGCAGATTGGTTAGAGAAGGTGCTGAAAGAAAATAACCCTATCCCTAAACTTGTTACTGTTGTCAATCCGGGAAACCCTTCTGGAGCTTTTATTCCCAAGCCTATGCTACAGGTTAACTCTCTCCCCTCTCTCACTTATGGGTTCTCTTGTACGCCTGCACACACCCGCACACTTAACATGGAGTTGGCATTTATTATTTCTAATATTGAATTGTCATTTCAGAGAATTTCAGACCTGTGCAAGAATGCTGGTGCATGGCTGGTGGTTGACAATACCTATGAGTAAGTTAATACTGACATACATGCATTTGTTTGTTTGTGTTTTCTAAAGCTCCTCAATCATCTCTCATATTAAAAAAAATCAAAGAAGTGCAGCATAATGTTTTATGCAAAACAATGAGTCACACTTGAAAATTACCACCTTAAATCATGGTTAGAGTTTAGGAGGACTGGTTATTATAAGTAAACTAAAATATAAAAAAATGACTTTTAGTATACAATTTTAATGTGTATGCATAAGCTATTTCGGAATACATCAGAATGTAAAATCCCATTTAGCATTGTCTTTAAACAAAAGTCGATAAGCTAATTAACTGCTAATTTTATTGGTAGAGATTCTAAGTAAAGGTAATGCTAATGAACAGATCTATAGAGAGTGACTTGCTAAGATAAGGGATCTATGCTGTGCAGTGGTTTGTCAAATTTAGTTAAGACTCTCCTGCTCATAAACTTCGGAAAGTCCTCCTTTTTGGCGACAAGACAACTCTAGCAGAAGGATTGATGTTTTGGGTCACACTACACTAACAACCCGTCTGCCCCCCGTTGCTTGCGTTGAGGCGCATCTTGGCCTCATTGGTGCCTGTGACATTTGGCGGCGATAAGCTTGTCTTCCGCCATTCCATTCATGCATGTAGCATTGCATGATTCCCTCCTTGTCATGTATGGGGATGCTAGTGATTTTCATTTGCAGTATCACTGCCATGAGCCTGCTTGGTTGATCTACAATGCCTCAAGCAGGTGTGAGGGAGGTGGCTAGCACATCTATCGTTTGAACTTTGTAATAAAAAATCCACCTTTTGATGGTGTCGAAAATAGGCCCTCCAATTCACTTAAAGGTCGATTAACTAACAGGTTAGCCTTTAGGAGAGCGTTTTAAAAGCGAGGGGATTAGAATGAGCCCAAATCCCATGTTGAGTGATTAGTAAAGGACTTCCCCTTTCAGCCTCCAGAAAGCAATCCCAGATTAATCTTGTTATCGGGCAGCGTGGTGACCACTAAGTGGCATCGGAGGGAACAGGATCTGTACTTAGCCCTGTGATCACGCAATCAATATTTGGTTCATTTTCTCCTACTTTGCCCTTTCTCTACATCGCATATCGTGTCTACATCTGTACTTGACTGACTCAATAGTTGACTCATGAATGTTGATCTTGGTTTTGCTATTTTCTTTGCCTGATGTTGATGATTCTTCGCTCATGAATCACACTAATAATAACTTCATATACATATAATATGTATGGACTGACACATGCAACCCAGTAAATTCTTGTATACTTGAGTATTTGATGTGGAGGCGTTCAATTCCCCTATATTTTGTAGGCAATTTGTATTATACGATGCTTGTGTTTCATGTCGTCTTTTGCAATGGTTTTAGATTCATAACTGCACAGAAAATGGCTAATCTTCTATGTTGTATAAATAAATTGTGCGTGGCGCCTGTAGTTCAGTTATAATATTTACACTTTGGCTACAGTATAACTTAGATCTTGAACTCAGTTACAAAATTGGTTGGCCTTTTCCAGGTACTTCATGTATGATAAAATGGAGCACTACTGCCTAGAGGATGATCATATTGTCAACCTTTTCTCGTTCTCAAAGGCTTATGGAATGATGGGGTGGCGTGTAGGATACGTAAGTGTACCATGCTCTTTTCTATCTTTTGCTTATGCTTCAGTTGCTGTTATAGGAGTGAATACTGAACCTTTTCAGTTCCATATATCCTTTCCTGCACAAGTACTTTAATTGTTACTAAGTCAATACTTTTGGACCAGTGAATGCATTATTTATAAGTAACCAAAGCCGCTGTGCAATCTGTGTAAGTAAGAAGATGAGCAGTTAGTCTTACAAGGGCTGATCAATTGGCTGCTGCAGATCGCATATCCAAGCGAAGCCGATGGTTTCCACGCGCAGCTCCTTAAGGTGCAGGATAACATACCTATCTGTGCTTCCATCATCGGGCAGCGCCTGGCTCTATACTCATTGGAGGCCGGCCCAGAGTGGATCAGGGAAAGGGTGAACGATCTCGTGAAAAACCGCGAGCTGCTTGTGGAGGCAATGTCTCCCCTTGGTGAGGGTGCTGTCAAGGGTGGGGAGGGTGCCATCTACCTCTGGGCTAAGCTACCAGACAACTGTTCAGACGACTTTGAGGTTGTCAGGTGGCTCGCGACCAAGCACGGTGTCGCAGTGATCCCCGGGAGCGCCAGCGGAGGCCCCGGATACATCCGTGTTTCCTTCGGAGGGCTGAAGGAGGAAGACACGAGGCTCGCCGGCGAGAGGCTAAGGCGGGGTCTGCAAGAGCTGGTGACCGATGGGATGGTACAGTAACAACAGCCCGTCGTATGTAAGACAGTAAGAGTACATTTCTACATTCAGATCACACAGGTCCGATTTTTTCGACGATACGATTCTGCCGGGATTAGTTGATTCAGAGGAGCAAAAGCACCATATATCCAAGTCTTTTGTATCTTACAGAATCACCATGCTGGAGGTGCCTGATGGGAATGGCAATTGGTGTACTGAGAATTGGGGCAAAATAAAAAAAGCCGCGCAGCCCCCGTGTCGTAATTCTCCGTTCGGTACTTCCTGCCGTTTAATTTACCCTTTCCCCCAGCAACTGTACACAAGTGAAATACGACAATTATAAGGTGCTTTTACACGCCTTCCCTGAGCCGTCTGTGTTTCCTGTTCTTGGCTTGGCTTGCAGTTTCATCAGAGCCTGGAAACTGAAAACACCGCAGTTTCTATAGCTGACATAACTGATGCTTCGACGAACAAACCGACCAGGTGTTTTCTGAACATGAATGCCCATGTTCAGTAACTTGGTCGTTTTGCTATGCATGCCTCTTAAGTTCTGCTACCTGCCTAGTTAGTTTTCTTCTTGATCGAGTTCTGTTTTACTTTAATTCTTCACAGCTCTTGCTGTTCTTAAAGAATTTGTTAAAATCTCCCGTTTAACCCCCGGTTGATAATTTTGATTCTACACTAACAGAACCAACAAGTGTTTGAACATGAATACCCGTGAGCACCAATGCAAATCCATATTTGTAATCCCAACTCAACTAATGAATAAACGTTGCTGTGCCCTCTGAAAAAAAGGTAATGTTGTTGCACTCTTGAAGACTAGAGTGTGATAATTCTTTTACCAACTCGTTTCAAAAAAAAAATTTCTTTTACCAAGAAGAGAAGTTCCTGTAAAGGCATACAGATTGTCCCCTGAACAGTGGCTGCGGATCCAGCTGCCTGTAAATAGTATGATCCCATGACGCCGAGGCATCAGGGCTGGTTGGGCTCTCAGTCTCTCCACCTCATGCATTTGTAGCGAGTTAATTGCACAGAAGTATCATAATTGGGACATTGGAAGCAGATTGGTATCAAGATTGGTACTTCCTCTGTTCACTTTTATAAGACCTTGAAAACATTTCAGACAATGTGCAAAATAGCCTATTTTGAGTTGTCTGAAACGACTTACAAAAGTGAACGGAGGGAGTAATTTTTACGTGTCAGTACCAAGATTGGGGCGAGCCATTGCAAAAAAGACTAAAAGTGCGTTTTGTACATATTGACGGTGTATCTGACCAGCAGGGCCCCCCGTCAGGTGCCGACGTGGCATGTTTTTTCTAGAAAACCCCCTTACGTTGTATGTAATCACAAAAATGCCCAATTTTTTTGCGGGAAAAAACCTACATGAGAGGCATTGTTTTTTGTTTGCAATTTTCCACCACGGAATTTGGACTGGTTTGAAATTTTCCGCCACTTGAACAAATAAATAAAAGAAACAGAAAACCCGGCGAGGCGGGAATCGAACACAGCGCAGCTCGCGTTTGAACACAGGCGTTCCCTTTCTTATACCATGTCTGAAGCGCTGGGCCGGCCCACCGAGGCCTGCATTATTTTTTCGATTCGCACTTAACTGCCGCTTGTGTTGGGCTCGTTCGTAAAAAAATTGAGCATTTTTGTGATTACATATAACGTAAGGGGGTTTTCAGCAAAAAACATGCCACGTCGGCACCTGACGGGCGGGCCCTGCCGGTCAGATACACTGTCAATATGTATAAAACGCACTTTTAGTCTTTTTTACAACGGCTCGCCCCAATCTTGGTACTGACACGTAAAAATTACCAATGTTAGTATCAATCTGCTTTCAATGCACCAATTATGATATTTCTGTGCAATTTACTCATTTGTAGCAGTATCACTTTCATCGTACGTGCGTACGTACGTATACTGAGCGGTCACAGCGACACGCCATCCGCATGCTCGTGACATCAACGCCGTTCCGTGATGGGAAAAGGCCAATGGCAATTTCAGTCTCTGAGAAGGAATTAAGAGCCGTCCTTTTCCTCTCTGCACTTATGGAAAGAAGCGTGAACGCGATGTGGTGTAGCGGCGCATCAATGGCGTGAAAACGACTGGAAGAAACGTAGCGGTATCAGCATCAGGCTGGTAGCAGGCTAGCAGCTGTGCTGGAGAAGTATGGTACTCCTACTAGACATGAGAAGCTGGTAAAAAAAATGGTAGGTTTGTGTCCAAAACAAGCCCACCTATCGGTTGCTGTTCGTTGCCAAAGTTTGGGCGTGCATGCCACATATGGCAGCTTGCTCACTTTGCTTCGTTTTTTCTTGCCAGCATTTGACCAAACCCTGGCTACCTAAATTCACTTTGGTTTTGGTTATAACTTGTCCTTGCAAAAATTGGGCTACCTAAGTTTTTTTTATTGGGGGTAGGTTTGTGACGAAATCAAACACCCACCGAAGGCCAGCGATAATAGTAGTACGCGCAGTGGTCAGGTCACAGCAATGGTTGCAACAGCAAAGGGCGACCACGAGCACCGGCAGGTGGACGGGACGGGTCAAGCAAGAAAATGTTTTGTTTTATTTCGCTGCTGTTGTTGCCGTGTCCGTCCATCAGGCGCATTCAAGCCTTGAAGGAAAAGGCGAGGCGGCCAGCCGCGCCACGGCGAGTAAATGGGCGCAGAAGAAAGCAGGTGGCGAAGCACTGCAGGCGCAGCCTATCCTCGCAAACGCAACGCAACGCAGCTGCCCCGATTCAATGCCATCAAAGCCCCTGAATTATGGGGTGCAAGTGCAACATGTGTTACTAGTACTACTACTACCAGTAGTCAGTAGAGATTTTATTTATGAGGTCCGGCGTGTCGTGTGTAGCGTGGTGCAGTGGCCTGCGGACGGACGGACGCACGCAGCAAAGTGAGCGAGTTTAAGGGGGTGAGGTCAAGGTCAGTCAACCGCTGCCAATATCCCCAACCAACTTCCTCATATAGTAGCTGTATTAAAACTCTTGAGCAGAATTGCGGGCTAATCTACAGGGACAAGGGAACAAAACTTGTGTGGGCAGACTGCGGATGCACCAACTTCCTCATATGGTAGTTCAAATGCTTATAGTGGTACTCAACTCTTGAGCAGAATCGTGGGATAATCTACAGGGACAAGCAAACGCCAACAGTTGCGGAGCAAAGTGCAGATGCAACCAGAGTAATGTACTACTACTACTACATCTGTATATGCATGTTCACGTGCTGATGCTGGCAATGCCAGCCATTTCCAGTTGGTTGGAATTGATGGTTGGTTGATGATCCCTTTGTCGACCGGCCGCGGGCACATAGACTGTAGCATGTACGTATGCCGACTCACTGTGCGCGTACAACTCGAGCTGTGCATGGATATGGGCAGGGAGGATCGATTGGACCAGATCGTTGGCTCTGATCGTTTTGCTCCGCAGCCTGGGGTGCTCCGCAGCCTGGGGTACTTCTCGTGTGATTCCGACGCCAGTAGAGGGTTCAACGGGATCCGGCGGCACGTCGACATTCGTGCAGGGAATCCCATCTCCTCGCATAGGATCGAAGGCGAGGATTGATCTTTATTTGGACATGGCAACATCGAAGTGTTGACTAACGTGATTCTATTAGGAAACATAGGTTAGATTAGGAAATATTCTGACTTGCCTTATATTTCAAGTAAATCATGTACTCCTATATATATGCCCACGAGGCTCAAGCAATATAACAATTATTCCACCAAACCTCTATTTCCCTTCTAACATAGTATCAGCCTAATCACGGTCATGGTTTTCCGGTCTCTGTGATCCGGTTTGCGTCGCCCACCACCGTCGTCGATCCCGTGCGCCTCTACTCCAACATCGACGCGATCGGTCGGCTTCTTTACCGACCCGACGGTCTCACGCGTCGTCCGCGCGTCTGTCCATCGGTCGCCCTGATCCGGCGGCCTCGCGCGGCGTCCGCGCGTCGGCTTGCCGGTCGCCCCGACCCGGCGGCCTCGCGTCATAAGGCGACTCTTCACCACCGCCGTTCGCGCGACGGCCCGTCCGTCGATCTACGCCGGCCGTCACCGTCCTGCTCCGACCGGAACTCCTGCATCATCCCGACCCGGCGGCCTCGCGCCATGCTACGACCAATCATAGACGCCCCGCCGCTTGCCGCCGCCGGATTCATCTCGAACTCCGCCACTACCGCGCCTCCACCGAGCGGCGTCCCTGACCTCGCGCGTGATCGGATTGATCACCCACCCCCCGCCGCGATCTGCCTCGTCTACGCCGTGCGACCGACCTGGCCCGTCGGTTGCGCGCGCCTCCGCAGGCCCCATGAAGACCGTCCTGAGTTCAGCGCGTCCCTCTACCGATCGAGCAATGGGTTGCCGCTGCGTCGCCCCGTCGGGCCGCAGCGCCGCCGCCCCGTGGTTCTTCTCCTAGCTGCACCGACCCGCGTCACCGCCGTGTCGCCCCTTCGGGCCGTAGTACCGCGGCCCGCGGTCCACCGCCGCCCAGAGGCCGTCCGCTCCAGGTCGTCCCCGTGGCCGCACTGACCCTCACGAGCCATTGCGTCGCCCCGTCGGGCCGTAGCGAGCGTGGCACACGGTCCACGCCGCCGTCCAGAGGCCATCCCCGCGGTTGCACTGACCCGTGCTCCTCCGCCGCGCCGCCCCTTCGGGCTGTCGCGTCGCGGCCCGCGGTCCCTGCCGCCGCCCCGAGGTCTTCCGCCGTCACCCCGACCTGCCCGCCGCCGTTGCGTCGCCCCTTTGGACCGTAGCGCAGCGACCCACGGTCCACTTCGTCGTCCACGCGCGTTGACTTCCCGTGGTATGCGTCGCGCCGCCTCCCTTGGCGCGGGAACGCCACCGTCCGCGCCGGTCTCCGTCATGCTGTCGAGTTCTTCGCCTACTTCGAGCATCGCCGCCGCGCTCCTAACCTAGCCGCCGCCGCCGTCAGGCCGCCGCCGCCGCTCTTCTTTGGTCGCCGCTGCCGCTACCCACGTAGCCGCTGTTGGAAATATGCCCTAGAGGCAATAATAAATTAGTTATTATTATATCATATTTCATTGTTCATGATAATCGTTTATTATCCATGCTAGAATTGTATTGATAGGAAACTCAGATACATGTGTGGATACATAGACAACACCATGTCCCTAGTAAGCCTCTAGTTGACTAGCTCGTTGATCAATAGATGGTTACGGTTTCTTGACCATGGACATTGGATGTCGTTGATAACGGGATCACATCATTAGGAGAATGATGTGATGGACAAGACCCAATCCTAAGCCTAGCACAAAGATCGTGTAGTTCGTATGCTAAAGCTTTTCTAATGTCAAGTATCATTTCCTTAGACCATGAGATTGTGCAACTCCCGGATACCGTAGGAATGCTTTGGGTGTACCAAACGTCACAACATAACTAGGTGGCTATAAATGTTCACTACAGGTATCTCCGAAAGTGTCTGTTGGGTTGGCACGAATCGAGACTGGGATTTGTCACTTCGTGTAACGGAGAGGTATCTCTGGGCCCACTCGGTAGGACATCATCATAATGTGCACAATGTGACCAAGGAGTTGATCACGGGATGATGTGTTACGGAACGAGTAAAGAGACTTGCCGGTAACGAGATTGAACAAGGTATCGGGATACCGATGATCGAATCTCGGGCAAGTACAATACCGCTGGACAAAGGGAATTGAATACGGGATTGATTGAATCCTCGACATCGTGGTTCATACGATGAGATCATCGTGGAACATGTGGGAGCCAACATGGGTATCCAGATCCCGCTGTTTGTTATTGGCCGGAGAGTTGTCTCGGTCATGTCTGCATGGTTCCCGAACCTGTAGGGTCTACACACTTAAGGTTCGATGACACTAGGGTTATTAGGAAGACTTGTATGTGATTACCGAATGTTGTTCGGAGTCCCGGATGAGATCCCGGACGTCACGAGGTGTTCCGGAATGGTCCGGAGGTAAAGATTTATATATGGAAAGTTGTTGTTCGGGTTCCGGGAAAAGTTCGGTTTTTTCCGGTATTGTACCGGGAAGCTTCCGGAAGGTTCCGGAGGATTTCGGAGGGGTCCGGAGGTCCGGAAAATGTTCCACCACGTCAAATACAGCAGCATGGGCTGTAGGGGGGGGGGGGCGCCCTAACCTTAATGGGCCAAGGGCACCAGCCCCCCCAAGGCCCATGCGCATGGGAGAGGGGAAACCCTAAGGGGGAGGGCCTCCACTTGACTTGGGAGGCACTCCTCCCCCCCTTGGCCGCCGCCCCAAACCTAGATGGGATCTAAGGGGGGCCGGCCCCCTCTCTCCCCACCTATAAATAGTGGAGGGGTGGGAGGGCGGCCACACCCTTGAACCTGGCGCAGCCTCTCCCCTCCAATAACTCTCCTCCTCCGCGTGAGCTTTGCGAAGCCCTGCCGGAGAACTGCCACTCCATCACCATCACGCCGTCGTGCTGCTGTTGGACTCTCTTCCTCAACCTCTCCTTCCTCCTTGCTGCATCAAGGCGTGGGAGACATCTCCGT
The DNA here is from genome assembly GCF_018294505.1 of Triticum aestivum. Lineage (NCBI taxonomy): Eukaryota > Viridiplantae > Streptophyta > Magnoliopsida > Poales > Poaceae > Triticum > Triticum aestivum. Next base: position 97,471,899 of record NC_057800.1, read on the forward strand.
TCCGTACGTGTGTTGAATGCGGAGGTGCCGTCCGTTCGACGCTAGGATCATCGGTGATTTGGATCACGACGAGTACGACTCCATCAACCCCGTTCACTTGAACGCTTCCGCTTAGCGATCTACAAGGGTATGTAGATGCACTCTCCTTCCCCTCATTGCTAGATTACTCCATAGATTGATCTTGGTGATGCGTAGAAAATTTTAAATTTCTGCTATGATCCCCAACAGTGGCATCATGAGCTAGGTCTATGCGTAGTTTCTATGCACGAGTAGAACACAAAGCAGTTGTGGGTGTCGATATTGTAAATTTACTTGCCGTTACTAGTCTTATCTTGATTCGGCGGCATCGTGGGATGAAGCGGCCCGGACCGACCTTACACGTACTCTTACGTGAGACTGGTTCCACCGACTGACATGCACTAGTTGCATAAGGTGGCTAGCGGGTGTCTGTCTCTCCCACTTTAGTCGGATCGGATTCGATGAAAAGGGTCCTTATGAAGGGTAAATAGAAATTGGCATATCACGTTGTGGTTTTGGCGTTGGTAAGAAACGTTCTTGCTAGAAACCTATAGCAGCCACGTAAAAACTTGCAACAACAATTAGAGGACGTCTAACTTGTTTTTGCAGCATATGCCTTGTGATGTGATATGGCCAAAAGGATGTGATGAATGATATATGTGATGTATGAGATTGATCATGTTCTTGTAATAGGAATCACGACTTGCATGTCGATGAGTATGACAACCGGCAGGAGCTATAGGAGTTGTCTTAATTTATTTATGACCTGCGTGTCAACATAAACGTCATGTAATTACTTTACTTTATTGCTAAAGCGTTAGCCTTAGTAGTAGAAGTAATATATGACAAGACAACTTCAAGAAGACACGATGATGGAGATCATGATGATGGAGATCATGGTGTCATGCCGGTGACAATGATGATCATGGAGCCCCGAAGATGGAGATCAAAAGGAACAAAATGATATTGGCCATATCATGTCACTATTTGATTGCATGTGATGTTTATCATGTTTTACATCTTATTTGCTTAGAACGACGGTAGCTTAAATAAGATGATCCCTCTCTAAAATTTCAAGAAAAGTGTTCCCCCTAACTGTGCACCACTGCGAAGGTTCGTTGTTTCGAAGCACCACGTGATGATCGGGTGTGATAGATTCTAGCGTTCGAATACAACGGGTGTTGACGAGCCTAGCATGTATAAACATGGCCTCGGGACACATGCGAAACACTTAGGTTGACTTGACGAGCCTAGCATGTACAGACATGGCCTCGGAACACGGAAGACCGAAAGGTCAAACATGAGTCGTATAGAAGATACAATCAACATGAGATGTTCACCGTTGATGACTAGTCCGTCTCACGTGATGATCGGACACGGCCTAGTCGATTCGGATCATGTTTCACTTAGATGACTAGAGGGATGTCTATCTGAGTGGGAGTTCATTAAATAATTTGATTAGATGAACTCAATTATCATGAACATAGTCTAAATTGTCTTTGCAAATATGTTGTAGATAAATAGCTCACGTTGTAGCTCCCTATTTCAATACGTTCCTAGAGAAAGATTAAGTTGAAAGATATTGTAAGCAATGATGCGGACTGGGTCCTTAGTCCGAGGAGTGTCCTCACTGCTACACAGAAGGCTTACATCTTTGATGCACCGCTCGATGTGCAAACCCCTACAACGTCGTCTGTGGATGTTGTGAACACCCGACAGACACATCCTGATGACTACTTGATAGTTTAGTGCACCATACTTTACGGCTTAGAATCGGGATTCCAATGACGTTTTGAACGCCATAGAACATATGAGATGTTCCAGGAGCTGAAATTGGGATTTCAGGCTCATGCCCGTGTTGAGAGGTGTGAGACCTCTGACAAGTTCTTTTGCCAACAAGATGGAGGAGAATAGCTCAGCTAGTGAGCATGTGCTCAGAATGTCTGGGTGCTACAATCACTTAAATCAAGTGGGAGTTAAACTTCCAGATAAGATAGTGATTGATAGAGTTCTCTAGCCACTGTCACTAAGCTACTAGATCTTCGTGATGAACTATGACATGCAAGGGATGGAGTTGATCCCGGAGCTGTTCGCGGTGCTTAAGACCGTAAAAGGTAGAAATCAAGAAGGAGCATCAAGTGTTGATGGTTTGACAAGACCACTGGTTTCAAGAAGGGCAAGGGCTAGAAGGGAAACTTCATGGATGGCAAACCAGTTGCCGCTCCAGTGAAGGAACCCAAGGTTGAACCCAAACCCGAGACTAAATGCTTCTATTGTAAGGGGAACGGTCACTGGTAGCGGAATTACCCCAAATGCATGGTAGATAAGAAGGCTGGCAACTTCAAAGTATATATGTGTTATTAATGTGTACCTCACTAGTACTCCTGGTAGCACCTGGGTATTGGATACCGGTTCGGTTACTATTATTGGTGACTTGAAGCAAAAGCTACGGACTAAACAGAGACTGGCTAAGGGCGAGGTGATGATGTGTGTTGGAAGTGTTTCCAAAGTTGATGAGATCACCATCGCACGCTCCATCTGCCTTCAAGATTAGTATTGAACCTAGATAAATGTTATCAGGTGTCTATGTTGAGCATGAATATGATTAGATCGTGTTCATTGCAATACGGTCATTCATTTAAGTTAGGGAATAATGGTTATTTTGTTTACATGAATGATACCTTTCATGGTCATGCACCCTATGTGAATGGTTCATTGAATCTCGGTCGTGGTAATACGCATGTTCACGCCAAAAGATGTAGAGTTAATAATGATAGTACCACTTTCTCGTGGCACTGCCTCTTAGGTCATATTGGCGTAAGATGCATGAAGAAACTCCATGTCGATGGATGTTTGGAGTCACTTGATTTTGAATCACTTGACACATGCGAGCCATGCCTCATGGGCAGGATGACTAAGACCCCGTTTTTAGGTACAATGAAACGGGCAAGTGACTTGTTGGAAATCATGCATGCTGATGCGTCTGATCCAATGAAAATTGAAGCGTGCGGTGGATATTGCTATTTTCTCATCTTCACTGACGATTTGGGTAGATATAGGTATATCTACTTAATGAAGCACAAGTCTGAAACGTTTGAAAAGTTCAAGCGATTTCAGAGTGAAGTTAAGAATCATCATAACAATAAGATCATGTTCCTACGATCTGATCAAAAGGGGATTTTCTGAGTTATGAGTTTGGCAATCACTTAAGACATTGTGGAATTGTTTCACTGTTGAAGCCACTTGGAACACCACAAGGTAATGGTGTGTCCGGACGTCGTAATCGAACCCTATGAGATATGGTGTGAACTATGATGTCTCTTACCAATCTACCGTTTTCATTTTGAGGTTATGCGTTAGAGACAGCTGCATTCACTTTAGATAGGACACCATCTAAGTCCGTTGAGACGACGTCATATGAACATTGGTTTGGCAAGAAACCAAAGTTGTCGTTTCTTAATGTTTGGGGATGCGATGCTTAGGGCTTCAGCCGGAGAAGCTCGAACCCAAAGCGGACAAACACATCTTCATAGGATACCCAAGGGTGACAGTTGGGTATACCTTCTATCTCAGATCTGAGGGCAAATTGTTTGTCGCTAAGAACGGGTCCTTTCTCGAGAAGGAGTTTCTCTCGAAAGAATTGAGTGGGAGGAAGATAGAACTTGATGAGGTTGTTGAACCTTTACTTCAACCAGAGAGTGATGCAACACAGAAAGATGTATTCTATGGCGCCTACGTCTGTTGAAGAGGAAGTTAATGATAGTTGTCGGTGTCAAAACCGGCGGATCTCGGGTAGGGGGTCCCGAACTGTGCATCTAGGCCAGATGGTAACAGGAGACGAGGGACACAATGTTTTACCCAGGTTCGGGCCCTCTTGATGGAGGTAAAACCCTACGTCCTGCTTGATTAATATTGATGATATGGGTAGTACAAGAGTAGATCTACCACGAGATCAAGGAGGCTAGCCTATGGTATGATTGTTGTATGATGAAGTTGTCCTACGGACTAAAACCCTCCGGTTTATATAGACACCGGAGAGGGTTAGGGTTACACAAAGTCGGTTACAATGGTAGGAGATCTTGAATATCCGCGTCGCCAAGCTTGCCTTCCACGCCAAGGAAAGTCCCATCCGGACACGGGACAGAGTCTTCAATCTTGTATCTTCATAGTCCTAGAGTCCGGCTGAAGGTATAGTCCGGCTACCCAAACACCCCCTAATCCAGGACTCCCTCAGTAGCCCCTGAACCAGGCTTCAATGACGACGAGTCCGGCGTGCAGATTGTCTTCGGCATTGCAAGGCGGGTTCCTCCTCCAAATTCTTCATAAAAGTTTGTAAACACCAAGAGTAGTGTCCGGCTCTGCAAAATAAGCTTCCACGTATTGCCATAGAGAGAATAATATTAACACAAATCTAATCTGCTGACATATTCCGCAGCGTGACATCACACTACAGCCAAGCCTTTATTCGAATCGTTTTCACTTCTCCACCTCAGCGTGTTTTGCGAGGCGGTTTCCTTGGCACGTCTTGTCAAAGCAGAGATCGTGTCCCCTTTATTTACAGGATTCTCATCAATACGGACGTGGGTAACCCAATCGTGCCCGTTAGCATGTTTTCTCGATTAAAGGCGAGTCCCAAACGGTTACGGGGAGGGCTCCTGGTATTCAACCTCTTATAAAGAGACCAAGGCCTTACTCCTTTTCTCCAATCTCAAAACAAGTTCGCCTATCGCCTCGAGTTCCAACACCCTAGGCTCCAGATTCCAGGCGCTTCGGACTTTCGACAATGTCCGGTTCCGACCTTCAAGGCCGATGGATGCCCTCCTCCATCACAGAGGAGGATGTGCTAAGGTTGAGAGAGGCTAAGTTTTTGACCGCCGAAATTCCGCATAGGTTGCCTGCTCAAAGGCAGGCTATTCCTAGTCCCCAGCCTGGTGAGAGCGTAGTGTTCATGTCTCACTTCCTTTGGGGTTTAGGCTTCCCGATGGATCCCTTCGTGAGGGGGCTGGTGTTCTATTATGGGATGGAATTTCATGACCTAGCTCCGGAGTCCATCCTCCACATTTCCTCATTCATCATTGTGTGTGAAGCGTTCCTCTATGTTACTCCTCACTTCGGATTATGGCTCAAGACTTTTGGAGTGGAGCCAAAGATGATCGAGGGACGGCACGCAGAGTGCGGAGGTGCTGTCATAAGTAAGAATGCCAATGCTCCATGGCCCGAGGGCTCCTTTCAAGAGGAGCTCGACTTGTGGCAACGAGAGTGGTTCTATATCACCGCTCCCAGGAGCGCCAAGTGGGTGGCACCTCCTGCCTTTCGCTCGGGTCCCCCACCACGGCTAGCGTCATGGGTCAACAAAGGATTAGATTGGGGGTTATCCAAAGACGTGCCCCTGTTGCAGGGCCGCATTAGGGATCTCTTAGAAAGAGACCTCAACCTGGTCAAGGTGACGCAGGTCATGCTAATTTGTCGAACATTGCCCGGCAAACGTCACTCCCTTCGTCTGTGGGAGTTTAATCCGGAGGGACCACGAGCTCTCCAGCATTTTATGGGAACAATGCCCGTGGAGATGTATAAAATGTTCTTCGGATCACAAGAAATGTGTCCGGATTTGACCGAGGACGCAGGTTTAAGCTGCAATCGCCCGGATACTCAAGTAAGTAACCTTGTGCCCGGACTCGCTATCCGTAAAATTGTCATAAACTCGCCCCTAAAAGAGCTGTCCTTTTAAACAGGAGTGGGTAGGGAAGGCGAAGCTGATCAGGTGTCCGGCTCCCCTTCCTGAGACCAGGCCGGATCCCGTGCTAGTCAGGATGTTGAAGATCGTGCCTTTGGAGGGAAGTGAGGGGGAGGACAAGGAAACTATGGCCTCCTCGAAGGAGGCTGCTCCGAAGGGAGGAACCGACAATTCCTCTCCTAAGGGGAAGAAGAGGGCCGCCTCTGACGACCCGGAGACCATGGCCTCAAAGCGGGGGAAGAAGTCCTCGTCAGAGGGTCCGGCGCCGGGGAGATCCTCGGCCGAACTGCGCCCCCAAAGGGATCAGCTCTCCAGCGAGCCATAAGTAGAGAAAGATTTTCCTTTAGAGGGATGAGAGAAATCCTTACTTTTTATCTGAGAAGATTAACCGAAATTTTACCTTGTAGCTCGGACCTCAACCCTTCTCAGCAGAGCTCGTCTTCGGGGGATCTTCTTCCGGAGATGATGGAGAGTGGAACGCCTCCTCCTGCCGTACCGCCTAGCGAGGCGGGCGACCCTAAGGTGTCGTCGCGGAGGGTTTCTCCGAATCCGGCAGGGGTGGAAGGTAGCCATATGCCCCCCCAAGGTTCTCCGTGTCCTGCCTTCGATGGAGGTCATAGGACGAGTCCGGCACCGTCTAGTGCGCGGTCGGAGGAGCTGATGATTCTGCTGGGGCGAGCTTCTATCTCAAAGGAGCACCGTGCATTGATGGGTACGGTGATTGGAAGGATTTCGTCCGCAGAAAGCGGATTGCACGAGGCCGTCAGAAGTTTCCTGACGGGTTTTGAGGTACGTTTGATAATGTACTTCTTTGTCAGTTGCGCATAAACAAGATGCGCCCTGTGTAGATAGTAGCCCCTGAGACTCTGTGCGTTGTCAAAATTGACGGTGCGCAGAGGATCATAATCCCAGGTCTAATTTTCGCCTTTGTATATAGGTGGCGAAGTGTCCGGAATCGAGCCGAACTGATGATTTTGCCGAACTAAAGCGGCAACGTGACGTGGCAGATGCCGACATCGCGCTCGTCAACGAGCGACTTGATGATGCTCAAGGTATGCAATTCCTCGGGCGGCATCTGGTAAGAGGAGCTTTTATGCCAGTATCTTAATGTGTGTGCTTGACGCAGATGGTGCGGCCACCGTGGAGAGTCTCCGGGCGGAACTTGCCCAAGCTAAGGAACAAGCCAGGACAAGTGATGCGGCTGCCGAGAAGGCACTTGAAGAGCTGAGAGCCGAACAGGCTGCTCACTGCCGAAGCAAGAAGGAGATGTCCGAGATGGCCATGAAGTTAAAAAGCGCTGCTGACCGTTGCAAGTCTCTTGAGAAAGAAGACCGGGCGAGACAAACGGACTTAGAGAAGGCCGTTGTTGATGCCAAGGATGCTCGCTCTGCAATGAGAGCTGCGAAGGAGGAGCTGCGTCAGGCCGGATAGATTGCGGCTGGAAAGCCCTTTATGCTGCGGAGGAAGTTTGGCGATCCGAAGTTTGCTCCGTTGGACCGGATGTGGAGTGCGAAGGACACCTATCTGGATTTGGCAGCGAGTGCTGCTGATGCGACCGAACACTTTCGAGATCAAGAAGATCGCAAAGTGGAAAGGCTTTTCTGGTCGCAGTTCCACAATCCAGAGCGTCCACTGGCAGTGGATGATCGTCTGGCTCAATGGGCCGAACTGAATAGATTGTCCGGACTCGCCATGAAGTACGTCATGGGTCATCTGTGGCCGGGGAGATCGGAGCCGAAGAGTTATTTCGGCTTGGTGCAGCAATTCCTTAGTGCGGTGCCACATATCAATGCGATGAAGAGGTCAGCATGCATAGAGGGCGCACGGATGGCTCTTGCCCATGTCAAGACATACTGGGCAGAGATGGAGACCACCGTTGTTGCATCCCGAGACTCGGACCAAAGCCGAGTACCCGCCGAGCACTATTTTCAGGAAGTCCTTGAAGGCGCTCGTGTAATAGAGACGCAGTGCTCAAAGGATGTTATGTTCTGATAGCATATGTAATTATGAAGCAATATTTTGATGAATTGTAGTAGCCTTTTATACTCATGCCTGCAAGTATGTGGAACACCTCCTGTGCGGCCGTTTTAAGATATACATACAAAATCTGAAAGATGGCAATCGTTGGCTTCAGCCCCCACGCACATAGTGCGGGGGTGCTCGTAGAAGGCGCATTTTCACACTTAATCCAACGTCTTGGTCCTACAAAGGAGGTGATAGCGCAATGAGCTAGGCAACCGGACTATAATGCTTTAATACTTTCACTTAGCCATAGGAGCTTGACAATGGGACTATTTAGGTAGCCCCTGGTGGCGACTGCGCTCGCCCGAATTCGGGGCGCATATGTGCCTGGCCGGGAAACGGCCCTTTGTTAATGCGGGGGAATCCTATAGATTCCAGAGAGTCATCGAGTGGTTGACCAGTCTCACGCCATATCATGACAGTCGGTTTTCGGCTTTCTCTACTGAGGTGCTCGCCTGGCCGAACCAGGGCACAATCACAGTAGTTCTCCTGGTGCCGCCTTAGCCGATAGAGCGGAACGTAAGGCGGCCGAACACAGGAGCCGGGCAACCCAACATTTGACCAAAATCATGACTCGGAGCTGATGCATATAAGACCAAACTCGCGACGCCGAACACTCCCTAAGGTATTCGGTCTTTATGAGAGCGGGCTAAGTAACGCTCTAAGGTATAAGCCCCTAGTGTCCAGGTACGCGCAAGAATTCTGACGTGGCCACATGCCAAGACGCCAGCCTCCTCCTTGGTCATAGAACCAGGGGATGTGTATCAACAAGAGATAGTAAAAAAGGTTTACGTAGGGTCTTAATCGGAAAAGAATCCTTGGAACAGGTCCCTACTGCACGTCTGCGCCTGTGTCTCCGTTGTGCCGTATCCTGGACGGGCGCAGCACGACGTTCATCTGTAAAAAAGAGAGCAACTAAGTTGAAAAAGGGGCGTGCCGAACAAAAGTTATATGAAATAAACAAAGTGTAAAGTAAAATATGGAAAATTGAGCTTTATTGTCTCTTATTTTATACGTGTGAAGCCCCTAGTGCAGGGGTATATGGCCACTAAGCCTTTATCAACGATACTTTTGTGCCGGACTCGTCTATCCGTGTCCGTGGTCTTAATGACCTATTCCGATGTTCTGGCTGGTGAAGCCATTGTATTGTGGGGCTGTTAACGCGGTCGCACAATCCTCCGCTTGGGGGAGGCGCCCTTACTGCTTCCCCGTTAAGGAGATGATGCCGCGTGGACCGGGCATCTTAAGCGTAAGAGATGCATAATGCGGTATTGCGTTAAAGCGGGCGAAAGCTTCGCGTCCCAGCAGTGCTTGATAGCGACTTGAGAATGGGACGATGTGGAAAGTCAGCTTTTCGCGACAGAAGTTATCGGCAGAGCCGAAAATAACCTCGAGCCGGAGAAAACCCATGCAATGGGTGTCCGGACCTGGTGTTACTCCTTGAAAGGAGGTTTTGCTGTGGCGAATTCTTTTTGGGTCGATCCCCATGTGGCGGATTGAGTCCTGATATATCAGGTTGAGTCCGCTGCCATCGTCCATAAGGACTTTTGAAAACTGGAGTCCGCCAATTATTGGATCGAGTACTAGGGCAGTCCAGCCTGGGTTCCTGATACTTCTAGAATAATCCAGATGATCGAAGATGGTTGGTTTTGACAACCAGTGGTGGGATTCCTTTGGGATAGACCGTGGGGCGCGTACCTTTATGGGCGCCACACGTTTTGTTATGTGGAGTAAGTTTACTGTTTTTACTTCTTGTGGGAAATTCTTTTGTTTCCCGGTACTCTGCTTTTGGGGTTCGTCCTCGTCTTCGCTTGGTGTATCGAGCCCCTTGTGTTCGGTGTTGAGTTTGCCGGATTGTTTGAAAACCCAACAATCTCTGTGGGTATGGTTAGCAGGCTTTCCGGGAGTACTGTGTATTTGACATATCCTATCCAGGATTTTGTTTAGGTTGGATAGGTCGTCCCTATTATCTTGGAGGGGCGGCTTTTTCTGATTCTGTCGTGAGCTTTTGAATCCGGCGTTAACTGCCGTGCTCTTCGGACTTTTTTCCTTAGTCCGGCGATGGTCCTTATTGCGTCGCGGTTTCCCGTTTCCATCCCTAGTTTCGGATGTACTTGGGTCGCTGGTGCTGCATCTTGCCAACCAGCTATCCTCTCCTGCGCAAAAGTGGGTCATGATGCTTGTTAGTGCGGCCATTGTTCTTGGCTTTTCTTGGCCGAGGTGTCTGGCGAGCCATTCGTCTCGGACATTATGCCTGAAAGCTGCTAAGCCTTCAGTGTTCGGACAGTCGACTATCTGATTCTTTTTAGTAAGAAATCTATTCCAGAATTGCCGAGCTGACTCTCCGGGCTGTTGAGTTATGTGACTAAGATCGTCTACATCCGGAGGGCGGACATAGGTCCCTTGAAAATTTGCTCGGAAAGCGTCCTTGAGCTCTTCCCAACTTTCGATTGTGTTTTCAGGAAGGCTTTTAAGCCAATGCCGGGCTGGCCCTTTAAGCTTGAGGGGTAAGTATTTTATGGCGTGGAGGTCATCTCCTCGAGCCATATGTATGTGGAGGATATAATCCTCGATCCAGACTCCAGGGTCTGTTGTTCCATCATATGCCTCTATGTTTATGGGTTTGAATCCCGCTGGAAATTCATAATCCAGGACCTCATCGGTGAAACATAGGGGGTGTGCGGCACCCCTGTATTTGGGTGTGCCGTATTCTGATAATGGCTTTATTGCATTGCTTACGAGAGCTTGCTTTCTTGGCCCATAAATGGACCTGGCTGGGCCATGATGTGAATCCTTAAGTGGGTCGCATACCGGCTTAAGTGCGGCGCTGCTTGCCGCTTTAAGCTGGCCCTGGGGTCGTCTATCCGACCGTGTGGCTTTCTTACTTTTTGAATGCGAGGGCTCTAAGGCCTCCTCGTCGAATTCAGGCAGTAGGTTTCTCCTCAGATAGCTTTTAGTGCGGCGGCCACCGCCGTATTTGTCTGCGGTATTGATTACTTTACTCCATCTGATCCTGAGTGCATCTTCCGCAGTCTTTAGCTTCCGCTTCTGCTTTTTCAGGCTGCATGCGGTTGCAACGAGCCGTTTGTGGAGGTTCTTCTTCTTTGTGGGCCTGTCCGGCGTAGGGTCGTTCGGAATGCCATTTTCGCCGGGGGAGGAATGTTCGGTTTGTCTATCCGGGTTGTCTTGTTGGGACGGTTGCTCTAAGGCATGCTCGTCGTCTACCGGCTCATCCTGCTCTATGGCTGGGTCTTTATCGAGGCGGGGCTTAGGTTGGCGTTTACGCCGACGCTTTGATTGTTTTTCGAGAGATCGATCCCCCTCCCCATTTTCCTCGTTGTTGCTTCCTTTAGGGGTATCCACCATGTACACATCGTGAGATGAGGTGGCTGTCCAATGCCCTATAGGCGTTGGTTCTTGGTTGTCTCCTGCATCGTCGTCCATACCGTCGATGTCTTCGGAGTCGAAGTCGAGCATGTCGGTTAAGTCATCGACAGTGGCTACGAAGTGGGTGGTGGGTGGGTTTTGAATTTCTTCATTGTCCATATCCCAACCTTGCTGACCGTAGTACGGCCAGGGCTCTCCTGATAAAGAGAGAGACTTTAGAGAATTCAGGATGTCGCCGAAGGGCGAGTGCTGAAAGATGTCCGCGACGGTGAACTCCATTATCGTCGCCGAATCCGGCTCCTCGGAGTCACGGGCCATGCGGAGTGCGGGGCTGGAGTTCGGCTCGATCGCCTATGAGATCGCAGCCCCTGAGGCAGCGTCCAACCGCTGATCCTCGATTGGCGCAGTGGGCTCCGAATCAATGGTCGGAACCGATGCGTGTGCGGCCTCCAAGGCGCTGTTCGGCGGTAGAGCTATATCATGCCCATCGAGACAGTGCGGCACGCTTGGTTGTGGCTCGAATCCGTCGAAGATCAAGTCCCCGCGGATGTCAGCCGTGGTGTTTAGTCTTCCAAACCTGACCTGATGGCCAGGGGCGTAACATTCGATCTGCTCAAGGTGACCAAGCGAGTTGGCCCGCAGTGCGAAGCCGCCGAAGACGAAGATCTGTCCGGGGAGAAAAGTCTCACCCTGGACTGCATCGTGGTTGATGATTGAAGAAGCCATTGGGCCTGAAAGCGACGACACAAAGGAACTCTCAATGAAAGCACCAATGTCAGTGTCAAGACCGGCGGATCTCGGGTAGGGGGTCCCGAACTGTGCGTCTAGGCCGGATGGTAACAGGAGACGAGGGACACAATGTTTTACCCAGGTTCGGGCCCTCTTGATGGAGGTAAAACCCTACGTCCTGCTTGATTAATATTGATGATATGGGTAGTACAAGAGTAGATCTACCACGAGATCAAGGAGGCTAAACCCTAAAAGTTAGCCTATGGTATGATTGTTGTATGATGAAGTTGTCCTACGGACTAAAACCCTCCGGTTTATATAGACACCGGAGAGGGTTAGGGTTACACAAAGTCGGTTACAATGGTACGAGATCTTGAATATCCGCGTCGCCAAGCTTGCCTTCCACGCCAAGGAAAGTCCCATCCGGACACGGGACGGAGTCTTCAATCTTGTATCTTCATAGTCTTTGAGTCCGGCTGAAGGTATAGTCCGGCTACCCGAACACCCCCTAATCCAGGACTCCCTCAATAGTGATCATGAAGCTTCAGATCAAGTTGCTATCGAACCTGATAGGTCAACAAGGATATGTACTACTCCTAAGTGGTACGGTAATCCTGTCTCAGATATCATGTTGTTGGACAACAATGAACCTACGAGCTATGGAGAAGCGATGGTGGGCCCGTATTCCGAGAAATGGTTAGAATCCATGAAATCCGAGATAGGATCCATGTATCAGAACAGAGTATGGACTTTGGTGGACTTGCCCGATGACCAGCGAGCCATTGAGATAAATGGATCTTTAAGAAGAAGACGGACGTGGGCAGTAATGTTACCGTCTATGAAGCTCGACTTGTGGGAAAGAGTCTTTTCACAAGTTCAAGGAGTTGACTACGATGAGAATTTCTCACCCGTAGCGATGCTTAGGTCCGTCAGAATCATGTTAGCATTAGCTGTATTTTTCGATTATGAAATCTGACAGATGGATGTCAAAAAACAAGTTTTCTTACTAGTTTTCGTAAGAAAGAGTTGTATGTGATACAATCAAAGTTTTGTCGATCCTAAGGATGCTAAAAGGTATGCTTGCTCCAGCAATCCTTCTATGGACTAGAGCAAGCATCTCGGAATCGGAATATATGTTTTGATGGAGTGATCAAAGCTTTTAGGTTTATACAATGTTTGCTAGAAACTTGTATTTACAAGAAAGTGAGTGGGAGCACTACAACATTTCTGATAAGTATATGTGGATGACATATTGTAGATCCAAAATAATGTAGAATTTTTGGAAAGCATAAACGGTTGCTTGAAGAGTGTTTTTCAAAGGAAGACCTGGATAAAGCTGCTTACATATTGGGCATCAAGATCTATAGAGATAGATCAAAACGCCTGATGATACTTTCAAAGAACGCACACCTTGACATGTTTTTGAAGGAGTTCAAAATAGATCAGTCAAAGAAGGGGTTCTTACCTGAGTTGTAAGGTGTGAAGTTGAGTAAGACTCAAAGCTTGACCACGGCAGAAGAAAGAGGAAGGACGAAGGTCGTCCCCTATGCTCTTGTCATAGGCTCTATACGGTATGCCATGCTGAGTACCGCACCTGATGTGTGCCTTGCCACATGTCTGGCAACAGGGTACAAAGGTGATCTAGGACTGGATCACTAGATAGCGATCGAAATTATCCTTAGAGGAATAAGGAAACGTTTCTCGGTTATGGAGATGATAAAGAGTTTGACGTAAAGAGTTACGTCGATGCAAGCTTAACACCTATCTAGATAGCTCTGAGTAGAGATACCGGATACGTATAATGGAGCAACAATTTGGAATAGCTCCAAGTGGAACGTGGTAGCAGCATCTACGGTATGACATAAAGTTTTGTGCAATACATAGGGATCTGAATATGGCAAGACCCGTTGACTACAACCTCTCTCACAAGCATAACATGATCAAACCCAGAACTCATGGAGTGTTAATCACATGGTGATGTGAACTAGATTATTGAGTCTAGTAAACTCTTTGGATGTTGGTCACATGGCGATGTGACCTGTGAGTGTTAATCACATGGCGATGTGAACTAGATTATTGACTCTAGTGCAAGTGGGAGACTGTTGGAAATATGCTCTAGAGGCAATAATAAATTAGTTATTATTATATCATATTTCATTGTTCATGATAATCGTTTATTATCCATGCTAGAATTGTATTGATAGGAAACTCATATACATGTGTGGATACATAGACAACACCATGTCCCTAGTAAACCTCTAGTTGACTAGCTCGTTGATCAATAGATGGTTACGGTTTCCTGACCATGGACATTGGATGTCGTTGATAACAGGATCACATCATTAGGAGAATGATGTGATGGACAAGACCCAATCCTAAGCCTAGCACAAAGACCGTGTAGTTCGTATGCTAAAGCTTTTCTAATGTCAAGTATCATTTCCTTAGACCATGAGATTGTGCAACTCCCGGATACCGTAGGAATGCTTTGGGTGTACCAAACGTCACAACGTAACTGGGTGGCTATAAAGGTTCACTATAGGTATCTCTGAAAGTGTTTGTTGGGTTGGCACGAATCGAGACTGGGATTTGTCACTCCGTGTAATGGAGAGGTATCTCTGGGCCCACTCGGTAGGACATCATCATAATGTGCACAATGTGACCAAGGAGTTGATCACGGGATGATGTGTTACGGAACGAGTAAAGAGACTTGCCGATAACGAGATTGAACAAGGTATCGGGATACCGACGATCGAATCTCGGGCAAGTACAATACCGCTGGACAAAGGGAATTGAATACGTGATTGATTGAATCCTCGACATCGTGGTTCATCCGATGAGATCATCGTGGAACATGTGGGAGCCAACATGGGTATCCAGATCCCGCTGTTGGTTATTGGCCGGAGAGTTGTCTCGGTCATGTCTGCATGGTTCCCGAACCCGTAGGGTCTACACACTTAAGGTTCAATGACGCTAGGGTTATTAGGAAGACTTGTATGTGATTACCGAATGTTGTTCGGAGTCCCGAATGAGATCCCGGATGTCACGAGGAGTGCCGGAATGGTCCAGAGGTAAAGATTTATATATGGAAAGTTGTTGTTCGGGTTCCGGGAAAAGTTCGGTTTTTTCCGGTATTGTACCGGGAAGCTTCCGGAGGATTTCGGAGGGGTCCGGAGGTCCGGAAAATGTTCCACCACGTCAAATAAAGCAGCATGGGCTGTAGGGGGGCGCCCTAACGTTAATGGGCCATGGGCACCAGCCCCCCAAGGCCCATGCGCATGGGAGAGGGGAAACCCTAAGGGGGAGGGCCTCCACTTGACTTGGGAGGCACTCCTCCCCCCCTTGGCCGCCGCCCCAACCCTAGATGGGATCTAAGGGGGACCGCCCCCCTCTCTCCCTACCTATAAATAGTGGAGGGGTGGGAGGGCGGCCACACCCTTGAACCTGGCGCAACCCCTCCCCTCCAATACCTCTCCTCCTCCGCGTGAGCTTGGCGAAGCCCTGCCGGAGAACTGCCACTCCATCACCACCACACCGTCGTGCTGCTGTTGGACTCTCTTTCTCAACCTCTCCTTCCTCCTTGCTGGATCAAGGCGTGAGAGACGTCTCCGTTCCGTACGTGTGTTGAACGCGGAGGTGCCGTCCGTTCGGCGCTAGGATCATCGTTGATTTGGACCACGACGAGTACGACTCCATCAACCCCGTTCACTTGAACGCTTCCGCTTAGTGATCTACAAGGGTATGTAGATGCACTCTTCTTCCCCTCGTTGCTAGATTACTCCATAGATTGATCTTGGTGATGCGTAGAAAATTTTAAATTTCTGCTACCATCCCCAATAGCCGCCGCCCGTCCACCTCCTTCGTCTTCATCCAGCACCAGCCCGTCGCCAGCGTCGCCGTCATCTACTCCGACCACCATTGGTGACATCGGCCCCGCGCTGATGGACGCCGCAATCGTCGTCGAGTTCTTCTCTGCTGGCCTCTCCTGCTTCTTCGACATGGCGTACAGCTCGTGCAGGTCCCGGTCTCCGCGTGCTCGGTGTTGGCAACACCGCCGCGTGCCTTCATCCACGACGTGTCCCCGGGCCTGGCAAGCCTGGTGCGGCGCTCCGTCAACTTCGTCTTCGTCCGTCTACGCATGCCCGGTGCTGGCAACAGTGGTGCGTGCCTTCGTATACGATGTGTCCCCGGGCTTGGCAAACCCACTGCGACGTGTCGTCAACAACATCTCCTTTCCGGCGCACCACTACTTCGACACCACTGCGCCCATGCTAACCCGGCGCCCTCTTGCACCCGCGGCTCCACAGCGACTTCCTCAACACTGGCTACCCCGACTCGACATTGACCACGACATTCTTCTCATGGCTACCTCGACCACGGCTACACCACCCTACGCTCTCGGCTACATCGATGAACGACACAAAGGGCTACCGCCTTGCTTGAGCAACCTCGTCGGTTTTCACTCCAGCCACGACTCCGCGATGCGTCGACCGTTACGACTATGTGTGTGTGTGTGTGGGGGGGGGGGGGGTCCATCTGCTTGCCTTCGGATTCTTCTCCAGTCTCACCGTCTGCCTCGCTACCGTTGTGACTGCGGGGGATGTTGAGTAACGTGATTGTATTAGGAAACATAGGTTAGACTAGGAAATATTCTGGCTTGCCTTGTACTCCAAGTAAATCATGTACTCCTATATATATGCCCACGAGGCTCAAACAATACAACAATTATTCCACCAAACCTCTCTCTCCCTTCTAACACGAAGGATGAGTATTACTCTGAAATTCCCCACAAAAAAGAGAGCACTTCTTTGACTTATTTTTTTGAAATCCAACCATATATTAATTAATTTAAAACACTCATACAATCATTCGTTACAGCTTTCACCATGCAAGGCGAAACACTATTAATAACCACATCATCAGACTTATTATGAAAACTAAATTTCGCAATCTTATGTGCCATCACATTGCCCTTTCTTTTAACCTTGGAGATATTTAAATTCATCAGCATCTTCGAGACACCTCTTAGAGACACTCAACGCTTTCTTCTTTAGATCAACAAGGGGAGACCCGTCAAAATTATCGTTTCCAAGAAAGAAAACCACAAAAGAAGAATCAATTTTCAATATAATGGGCTTATGAAGTGTGATACACCGATATAAAGACCGGAGACGGTCGCTGTAAGTTCCGCTTCATCGACGTTATAGGACCCAATATAAATCCTAGAGAAAATGATAACTTCTCCAACATGATTCCTCTTTTAGAAAACTATTATAGTACGTAGTTGCGTGTGTCTTAGAAAGCCGAGAGGTTTGCTCTTCCTCTGTAGAAGATTAAAAAAAAAACTGTCCTCGTTTCAAGGCGGGTGGGAACGAATGGCCGGTCCGTCCATATGCAAATGCAAGCGATGCATGATCGTTTGCCCAGGGCTACAGGTTTCCTCACGCAGGCGTGCACGGCCAACAGCTCCCGAAGAAATCGCGTGCACGCAGGCGGACAGACACAGCCGCATCGATCTCCAAATCTGGTCCCTTTGCCACTTGCGTTCGTTCGGTACCACTCCTGTTGAACGCGGTTATTGGCCGATGTAGTGTGCGTACGGGCACTAGATTAAAATCATGGGACCATGTACATACTAACAGCTTCATACTACCGAGTAGTATGGAGCCCATGGAGTGATGTGTCCAGACTAACGATATTGTTTTACAGGGCATACAGGCAGGTTCCTCGTCGCTCCCCTCACAATTAAGAATGGACCTATTGCATGACTGTGCATTTCTGCATAAGTCCACTCGTGATTAATTGTAGCATGCATCTACGGTTGGGGTGAGTAATGAACGACCTCCACGGCTCACTGGCCGGTCCTCCGCGCCGTTGCGTGCACCTCAATTTTCCACCAACCTTTCTTCTTCTTCTTCTTCTTCTTCGCGTTTTCGAAGCCGAGTTCTACTTCATGCGGGCTACGTCGGAGAGGTAAAATATGAGGAAATATCACTGGAACAGAGGGGTAAGAACTGGAATAGAACGAATTTGGGAAAAAAATATCAACTCTCACCTTCTACTAATGGGCTCATGGGTCACTCCTGTTGGATTGTAGTTTCAATCGAGCAAACTATAGGGCTTTCAACAAAGATAAACACAACTTCCAACCAACAAAGAAAGAGCCTTTAGAAAACGGTGGCGCTCCACCTCCAAACATACGTGGCATCCTTTCAATATAGCAATGCTATGCATACGGATAAATTTCATTCAGTTTGTGTACGGCAAACCATTTACACCACTTGATTTGGCTTCTTCCTTTAATCTGTATGGCTTGAATTTGCGTCATACATGAACCGGACTTCAAACGTCGTATGCCTAGCTATTTCACTTCCAATACCAAGCTTTCAATAATAAAACAGTAAACTCTATTTAGGTTACACAATTTTTATTTTTTAGTAGAACTAAATCTTGCGTGTAAGAGCCATTTGGATCATATGATTGGGGCTGTCAAACTACAGAATGCATCTCTCTCTCTCTCTCTCTCTCTCTCTCTCTCTCCTCTCTCTCCCAAATACAAAATGCATCTCTCTCTCCCCCTCCTCTCCGTCTCTTCCTACCTCCCAAATACTAAATGCATTATAGCTGACATCTTAAACCTGCCTTTTCGTATTCCCATGTTTCTATTTGTGTGATACTAGAGGCCCTCAAAATTCAACCCCAATTGTGTTTTCGACCAAATAAAGTAAGACTTTCAACCATACGAAATGCAACTCTCCGTAGATCAAATATATTTGAACACCAAGACACCATTATGTAACCTATAATTTAATTTGATAGAACCCATGATTTAAAAAAAACCAGCCACAACAAATTCAACAAATTTTGGACGCCAACAAGGACAAATTGATGACTTCTTACGTCTTGGGAGAAGCACTAGTTGCTCCCCACCACGACGATTGTGAATGCAGTGCAAGGGTCACATGCATATGTGACAAGTCCACCCGTCCTCTACACGAACGGTGTGACGGTTCGGCGACATCATGTTCGTCCCATTCTTGCCCCATGCGGTCGAGGGCGGATACGGCTTTTTACAAGGGGGGGGGGGGCATGCCCCAATATTGCATGATTCGTCTCCCCAAATCAAATCATATTGGCACCTTCTGACAGCTGACATGCTCCTGCCCTGCCTTGAAATTTGCATGTGCCTCCCCATAGTGGAGTCATACGGGGGTGTTCCTCTCGAGTGCCAGCCTTTTTCGTGGTGGTCTGCTTGAACATTTCACGGGACGGACGGACGACACATAGGCGGTGTATCCCTCATCCCAAGCCTCCTTAACAGTGAGGCTATGGAGAGCACATGGTGGCTAACATGAGAAGTTGTATGGATGAGTCATTTTCTGCCCATACGGCATCTACTTGTAGCCGTGTTTGACATCCCAAACAACGGTGTGTGTTGGGGATTAGAATCCAGCCACAATTGAGGAGGGTGGGATCCTCCTGCATGGCCTCCTCCATGTCATGATGATCCCACTCCTCCTACTCAGTGATGCCAATAGCTACCTTATTTGTCGACCAACTGTTGTTCGTCCTCCAAGAGCGCAACCTAGTTCACTGAGAGTCAACTAGCATCGTGAAAGTGGAGAGAAATATGAGTTTTGTGAGGCATGTATGGTGGGAGTGGAGAGAGAAAGGGCCAGCCTTATAATAGCGGTGGTCGGCGAGAAAATGTGGCGGGAAGGGCACGGGTAGTTGGGAACATGACGCCCACCATTAGTTGGCTCTCTTCCCAATGTGATGGTTGTTTGGCCGCCTGCGCCATTGGCAGGGAAAGGGGCGGTTCACGCGGTAGGATGAGGAGCATGGTGAAACTTCCCTCCCGCGTGAGTGGTTGCCAGATAGCGCATCTTCCAATCCAAGCACCACATCCTCCAAATAAGGAATATAGCTATACATAAATTATGGTGATCCGTGGTCGGATAACGACTCTGCTATAGCGGTCTTTTTGGTCAAAATCAACATACTGACGGTTATTACGGTGATATTCCATTTTGTTGATTTTGCTAGAGTTGCTCTAAGAGTGGATAGGAGTATGAGAAGGAATGTGGAGTTTCCACATGATAATGTTGTGGGGAGTCGATCCTTGTCACGTGTCATTCATAGATTATCTATTCTGCACTATCGTCGTAAGAGCATCTATAGCCATACTCACGAAAGACCTACTAGGTGCTGACCGGCACCCCTCGTATCTAGCCCATATATGGGGTGTCCTGGACGTGTCTGCCATGTCAGTTAGGCCCACGCTGGCCTGCACCAACCCCACTCTGTCCCCACTAAAATTCCCATCCGGACCAAACCCTACCTCACACTCTCACTCCCTACTCCACTCCTCGTCACTTCCCCTCCCTTCTCCACCCCCTCTACCAATGTTGAGCACCGTCAGCGACGGCGTCGAATCCGACAACTAGGATGATCCCATCGCCCGGGGTCCGCGAGGCGGAGGCGAGAGACGACGAGCAGTTCGCGCTCCGCATCTCTCAGCAACGGTCGTGGGTGGACAGGCGTAGTAGCGGCCCGCCACACACCACACGCAGCTCCGTGCGCTCGGTTGGCCCGAGGCCCTCTCCAACCCCTCTGGTGGCTACTCCTCTGGACATCGGTGGACGCTCGTACTAGTGCCGCGGACGTGGAGTCCCAAATCGGAGGCACGAGTCGCATGCTGCAAGAGGGAGCGGACTAAGAAGAGGGCTTAAATTGTCGAATTGGCAAAATTCGGTGGTATCCCTATCATAGTACCTGCTAAGTTCAGGGGCTGAAGTGGCGGCGACTGCATCTTCCTTCCACCGGGTCCACGGTCAGCAAGTAGTCGATGCGGATTACAAGCTCTTCGCAGTAATCTCCCGTTGCTCACTGGCCATAATAGAGATGGACGTTCACCGGCTCCGCCACAAGAATGGCTCGGCATCGAGTAGTCAGAGCGCGAAGTGGCAGTGAAGATGGTGGCCGCAGCGAAAGCTGTCCGACTGGTGAAACAACAGACGCATGCCGTCCAGCGGATGTCCGACTTCATCTCCGCTCCAACCCCCCTCCCCCCCCCCCTCTCAAAATTTTGAGGAAGGAGATATGAGGTACACGGCTGAACATGAACATTTGAGAGGTGATCGGTCACTGTTCGCGGACTTAGAGTATTAGGTATGTCCGGCTGAGTCCCGGGCGACAAATGCAGGGCCCCTCCTTGGAAGTACTACCATAATGTAGTAACAGTAATCGGATTCCTCCTTGATCCGGTGGTAATTACCAGCTCCGTATTCGTGTACGGTTGTTGCCACTGATTGTCGTAATTAAACTTGGCCGGCCGGTGACCTCAGTATGATCACATCACTTGTACTCCACCTAGCAAGTCTGCTATACTCGACTGGCGTCTGGCAACGTGATTACGCGACCATCAGGCGTCAATTTGCTTAGCTAGGCCTCGTACCGGTACCACTGCTAGTCTGCTATACTCGACTGGCGTCTGGCGGTACTGTAATAAGCTGTAAAACATATGTACGGTTGCGGCCACCAACTCCACGTGCATCACGCCGTTTGTGCCAACCCCTGTTCATAGTGTCTGCTGGTATATTTACAATGCCATGTACATACAGCTACTACGTTGATGTACATGTATCGATGCAACAAGTTAGCATGGAGTAAGGCCAACTTCACCGCACGATCCCAAACGAACGTCCGTTTTGTCTAGATTCTGTCCGTTTGGGTAGCGATTTGGGGTCGTATCCGGGCGTGTCCTGGGATGCGGTGGCCGTGCACCCAGCGCGCGGCCGCATCTATTTGCCCCATCCTATCCGCGTCTATTTAAAAAACCAGTAGCAACGTTTCAAATGCCAAGCCCTAGTTCAGGCCAGCGGCCCCGGTTCATCACGCCGGCAACAGAACCAGCGGCCTACATGTCCATCGCCGGCATCAGCCAGCGGCCGGCAACACAACCAGCCTCCAAAATGATTAGTTGTCCTCGCCGATTCATCACGTCGGCAACAGAGCCAGCGGCCTACATGTCCATCGCCGGCATCAGCCAGCGGCCGGCAACACAGTCAGCCTCCAAAAGGGCTAGGAAGAGGAGAGCATACCATGTCCCCAACGCCGAAACCACTCACGGGCCGTGCTTCAACGCTGTCTAATGCGGCGCAATACTTGTTTCACTCTTGTTGGATGAACAACCATCTCTTTTGAATCGAGCCGATGCCACGGTTGCTTGTAAATTGGTAGGGATCAAACATCTTCCTTTCATGGAATGTTTTGTGGACTCTCGTCCAAAAAACAATGCCCTTTTATTGCGCGCCGGTCCTCGGATCTTGGTTAATCTCCATCCAAGCTTGGCAAATCAACTTGTCCTCATCTTGTGTGTATGAACCCGTGCGAATGCTCTTCCTCTTCTTTTGTGCTTCCCTCTTTGGGTGAGCTCGCCGATGAACAATGACTCGCCACTAATATCAACGCCATTGCCTTCTTCTTCATCACCTTCGAGGGTGCTCGTTTGATAGAGGCCCAGTGCTCGAAGAATATTATGTTTGAGTGACATGTATTCCGATTGTAAACACAATGTTTTTATGAGATTTATTAAGGCTGTGTTTATACTTTTGCCTGAAAGTAATATGATGCCTCCTGTGCGGCCGTTTATGTATACATGTGTATAACCTGAAAGATTGCAGTCGTCGGCTTCAGCCCCCATGCATATAATGCGGAGGTGTTCGCAGAAGACGCGTGTTCACACTTAACCCAATGTCTTGGTCCTATTAAGGAGGTGATAGCGCAGCGAACGAGGCAACCGGACTATAATGCTTTAACACTTTCACTTAGCCATAGGAGTTTGATGGTGGGGCTACTATATAGCCCATGTTGGCTCCGCACTCTCCCAAATTCGGGGTGCGTACATGCCTGGCCGGGAAACGGCCCTTCATTAAGGCAGAGGAATTCTAACATTCCGATAGGTCATCGAGTGGTTGACCAGTCTCATGCTATATCATGACAGTCAGTTTTCGGCTTTCTCTACCGAGGTGCTCGTCTGGATGACCCGGGGCACAATCACAGTAGTTTTCCTAGTGCTATCTTAGCTGATAGAGCGAAATATAAGGTATCAAAACATAGGAGCCGGGCAAACCCAACATTTGACCAAAGACATGATTCGGAGCTGATGCATATAAGGCCAAACTCGCGACACCGAACACTCCCTACGGTATTCGGTCTTTATGGTATAAACCGGGCCTAAATAGTGCCCTTTGTAAGAAGCCCCTGGTGTCCAGGTACGTGCATTATTCTGACGTGGCCACATGCCAAGACGCCAGCATCCTTCTCAATTGTACTGAGAATCCGAGGAATGTGTATCAACAAGAGACAGTAAAAAAGGTTGACGCAGGGTCTTAATCTAAAAAGAATCCTTGGGGCGGGTCCCTGCTGCACGTCTGCGCCTGTGTCTTTGTTGTGCCGTATCCTGGACGGGTGTAGCACGATGGTCATCTGTAAAAGAGAGAAACTTAGGTGAAAAGTTGTCGTGCAAAAAGGTAGGTTTGAAGTAACCATGTATAATTCAAGATGAGTAAAAATTGCCACTTGTCTGAGCGTGTTGAGCCCCTTGTATTTGTAATAGGGGTGTGGCTTATCAAACCTGTGTGAGTTACATATGGCTGCGCCGGACTCGTCTAACCGTGTCCGTGGTCTTGACGACCTATCAAATTCTTTAGCTGGTGAGACCCTTTTTAGTGTGCGGCTGCCAAGGCAGTCGCACGCTCTTCGGCGCGTAGGGATCGCTTAATATTTCCATTTACTGTAATGATGCCACATGGACCGGACATCTTAAGCGTAAGGGAAGCGTAGTGCGGTATTGCATTAAAGCGAGCGAAAGTTTCACGTCCAAGTAGTGCTTGATAGCCACTTTGGAACGGAGCAATGTGGAATGTTAAATGTTCGCTAGGAAGTTATCGGGGAAGCTGAATATAACCTCTAGTAGCAAGGAGTCCGTGCAATGAGCCCCTCGGCCTGGCGTTACTCCTTTAAGGGTAGTATTGCTTAGGTAAATTTTCGTTGGGTCTATCCCCATTTTGCGGATTGTATCCTGGTATATCAGGTTTAAACTGCTGCCACCGTCCATCAGGACTCGTGTAAAGTGGTATCCGTCAATTATTGGGTCTAATACCAGGGCAGCCCATCCTGCACATCGGATACTTGCTGAGTAATCCCGATGGTCAAAAGTGATCGGTTGAAACGACCAGTGGCAGGACTCCACGGTGATAGGCCCTTGGGCATATTTATCTGGGAGTGCCGCTTTGTTTCTCCCCTTTATCACATGTAACACATTTACTGTTTTGATTTCTGGTGGAAATTTTCTTTGTTCCCCAGTGTCTTGCTTGAGAGACTCATCCTCATCTTCGCTTGGTGTATCTTCCCCCTTGTGTACGGCGTTGAGCTTGCCGGACTGCTTGAAGACCCAACATTCTCTGTGGGTATGATTAGCAGGTTTATCGGGGGTGCTATGGATCTGACATACTTGGTCCAGAATTTTGTTTAGGCTGGACAGTTCATCTCTGGCGCCTTTAGAGGGCGGCTTTTGCTGACTTGGCCGAGAGCTTTTGAATCCGGCGTTTACTGCCGTGCTCTTCGTGCTGTCTTCTTTATTCTGGCGTTTATTATTGTTGTTGCACCGTGATTTCCCGTTTCCATCTCTAACTTCGGATGTACTGGGGTCGCTGGTGCTGCATCTGGCTAGCCAGCTATCCTCACCCGCGCAAAAGAGGGTCATGAGACTTGTTAATGCTGCCATTGTTCTCGGCTTTTCTTGGCCGAGGTGTCTGGCAAGCCATTCGTCATGGACGCTATGCTTAAAAGCTGCCAAGGCTTCGGCGTCCGGACAGTCGACTATTTGGTTCTTTTTAGTAAGGAACCTGTTCCAAAGCTTTCGGGCTGACTCTCCGGGCTCTTGAGTTATATGACTCAAATCGTCCGTGTTCGGAGGTCGGACATAAGTCCCTTGAAAATTTGCCCGAAAAGCGTCTTCGAGCTCTTCCCAGCTTCCAATGGAGCTTTCGGGGAGGCTTTTAAGCCAGTGCCTAGCTGGCCCTTTGAGTTTGAGGGGTAAATACTTAATGACGTGGAGATCATCTCCCCGAGCCATATGGATATGGAGGATATAGTCCTCAATCCAGACCCTAGGGTCTGTTATTCCGTCGTATGCCTCTATGTTTACGGGTTTGAATCCCTCTGGAAATTCATGGTCCAGTACCTCATCGGTGAAACATAGGGGGTGTGCGGCACCCCTATATCTGGGTGTACCATAGTGTTCGGATGTTTGTTGTGTTGCATCGTATGCTGGAGCGCGCCTGCGTGGTCCATAGATGGATCTGGTTGCGCCGTCCTTTTGATGCGAGCCCTTGCATGGATCGCGTATTGGCTTATGTGCGGCATTGCTTGCCGCTCTATGTTGGCCGTTAGGTCGTCTATCCGGCTAGGTGGCCGTTTTAGTTTTTGGTTGCGGGGGATCTAAGGCCTCCTCATCAAATTCGGGTAGCAACTTCCGCTTCGGGTAGCTCTTAGTGGGGCGATTACCGCCGTACTTTGCTGCTGCGTTGAGTACTTTGCTCCATCTGATTTCGAGTGTGTCTTGTGCAGCCTTGAGTCTTTGCTTCTTCTTTTTTAGACTCCTCGCGGTGGCAACAAGCCTTTGACGGGCATTCTGTTGCTCCAGGTGTCTGTCCGGTGTGAAGTTGTCCGGACTATTATCTTTGACAGAGTCAGGTTGTTCGGCTTGATCCTTCGTGTTGCCGTGGTCCGGCAATGGTCCCCCCTGCTCTAACGCTGGGTCTGTATGATCGTTGTTTCTGTCGAGGCGGGATTTGGAGCGGCGTTTACGCCGCCGCTTTGACTGCTTCTCGAGGGGACAACCCTTCGTTGCGTCCTTCTGTTCCTCGTCGTCGTTTTCTTTTGGTGTGTTCACCATGTATACGTCATGTGGTGAAGTGGGCGTCCAG
Organism: Triticum aestivum; assembly: GCF_018294505.1. NCBI lineage: Eukaryota > Viridiplantae > Streptophyta > Magnoliopsida > Poales > Poaceae > Triticum > Triticum aestivum. The sequence goes on from NC_057800.1 coordinate 97,497,780, forward strand.
TGCCCTGTGGGCAGTGGTTCCTCTGCGTCTCCCGCATCGTCGTCCATACCGTCGATGTCTTCGGAGTCGAAGTCGTGCATGTCGGTTAAGTCATCAACAGTGGCTACTAAGTGGGTGGTGGGTGGGCCTCAAATTTCTTCATCGTCCGCATCCCAGTCCTGCCAGACATAGTTCGGCCAGGATCCTCCTAACAAGGTGAGAGACCTTAATGAGTTCAGTATGTCGCCAAAGGGCGAGTGCTGAAAAATATTCGTGGAGGTAAACTCCATGATCGGCGCCCAATCGGATTTGACAGGAACGGGTGCAGGCGGTTCGGAGTCCGTGGCCGGAGAAGGATCCGGCAGTTTAACAGCACGGCTCTCGTGCAAGGTAAGGTCGACGTTTGGCTCGATCGCTGCTAAGGGTAAGGCCTCCGTGGTGGGGTCCATCCACCCATCCGCGGAAGGCGCACCTGGCTCCGAATTGAGGGTCGGAGCGGCTGCCTGTGCGATCTCTTGAACACTATCCAATGGTAGAGCTAAATCACACTCATCGTGACCGCGTGACGCACAAGGCAGAGGCTCGAATCCGTCGAAGATCAAGTCTCCACGGATATCGCCCGTGTAGTTTAAGCTTCCAAACCTGACCTGGTGGCCAGGGGCGTAACTTTCAATCTGCTCCAGATGGCCAAGTGAATTGGCCCGCAGTGCAAAGCCGCCGAACACGAAGATTTGTCCGGGGAGAAAAGTCTCACCCTGGATTGCATCACCATCGATGATAGTAGGAGCCATCAAGCCTAACGGCGACGACACAGAGGAACTCTCAATGAAAGCACCAATGTGGGTGTCAAAACCGGCGGATCTCGGGTAGGGGGTCTCGAACTGTGCGTCTAAGGCGGATGGTAACAGGAGGAAGGGGACACAATGTTTTACCCAGGTTCGGGCCCTCTTGATGGAGGTAAAACCCTACGTCCTGCTTGATTAATATTGATGATATGGGTAGTACAAGAGTAGATCTACCACGAGATCGGAGAGGCTAAACCCTAGAAGCTAGCCTATGGTATGATTGTTTGTTGTAGTTGTTGTTGTCCTACGGACTAAAACCCTCCGGTTTATATAGACACCGAAGAGGGTTAAGGTTACACAAGGTCGGTTATAAAGGAGGAGATACACATATCCGCATTGCCTAGCTTGCCTTCCACGTCAAGTAGAGTCCCATCCGGACACAAGACGAAGTCTTCAATCTTGTATCTTCATAGTCCAACAGTCCGGCCAAAGGATATAATCCGGCTGTCCGGAGACCCCCTAATCCAGGACTCCCTCAATCGTCTTCATGCCACGAGTCACCATGGTCGTAGTCAGCACGGTCGTCGGCCTCTTCATCGGGCACGTACTCGGCGCAGCCATCCTGACTTTGGGTCTCCTCGGGGTCGTAGGCACGGCCATGCGCACTCTCGAAGATCACGTCCTCCATGTACTTGCTGTAGAAGGGGTCGTCGACCGTTGGCGTTGGGGTTGGCATTCCGTCAAACAAGACGCGGGGGGCCGGCATGGTGCCCGTGAACGGTGCCCGTGCCTGCTTTCTTTGCATCTCGACGGACGGCCGCCCGCCGCTGCTGGACCCAGGCATGGCGTTGAGGTCGATGACGGTCGCGGGGTGCGATGTGGATGGCACGAACAAGCCCATGTCCGGCGACGCCAAGGAACGGGTCTGGCCGTCGTGCCTTGGTGGAGGAAAGTCGGGCAACATGGGCGCGGCGCGCGACGTCGGCGACTGGTAGTGCGTAGGCCGGTCGACCGACGAGCCTGTGCTCGCCGGGCCGACGGCCGCTGCAGGGAACCCGGCCGGACAGCCCATGCCGCCAAGCATGATGATGGCGTGCGCTTTGTTGATGAGGTCCTCCTTCTCGTTGGCAGCGGCCTTGCGCCGTGCGGCCTCCAGCTCCTCGCGTTGGGTGGCGAAGTTGGCCGCGGCGGCATTGACCTTGACGGCCGCTCTCCATTCCCTCCTCTTCGCCAATTCCGCGTCTAACTTGGCGATCTCCTTCGGCGTGCACTCCGACCGTGGCTTCCTTGGCGCCTTCTTCTTCACCTTTGTGGGCGGGTCGACGACCAGGCCGCTGGAACTCGGCGGGGCATCGGCCATGGCCGGGGGAGAGAGGGGCGGCGGGAGGGACGTGGAAGGATTTGGGGGAAATGGCGGCAAATGGGCGTGGGTGGGTTTTGATTTCTCCCATCGACAGGCGGGCCAGGGGAGGACAAGCGCGCGTCCCGCCCGTCCTCGCGCTGTCCGTTTCACCCCAAAACCGGTGCAAACTTGGGCCAGGGATGGGTCGAAAGCGGACACAAAGCGGACAAAAGTCCGTTTGCGCCCGCGTGCTGGGCCGTCTCGTTTGTCCGTTTTACCCCAAACGGACAGGGGCGGACATGATAGGGTTGCACGGTGGAGTTGGACTAATAACTGGCCGCTCGCGAGAGCGGCTCCGGAGGACCCCAAACCCTAGAATACAAGGCAATTTGATCTCCCTTCCACGGCTGGCGAGGCGGTGGCGGACGCGCCCGGCCGTCAAAGACAGCTAGTGTGGGCAGCGCTCCCCGATGGGCCACCTTCGCATGAAGGCTGAATGTCCCGAGGGATGTGTTGGTGGTGAGTAGTCGGCGGCGCGAGTCTGCGGCGGGCTTCGCCGGCACATGGCATGGTTTGTGGAGGAGCGGCGGAGTTGGCGGGAAGTCTGCAGGTGTCGGTGTCAAAACCGGCGGATCTCGGGTAGGGGGTCCCGAACTGTGCGTCTAAGGTCGATGGTAACAGGAGACAAGGGACACGATGTTTACCCAGGTTCGGGCCCTCTCTATGGAGATAATACCCTACGTCCTGCTTGATTGATATTGATGAATATGAGTATTACAAGAGTTGATCTACCTCGAGATCGTAATGGCTAAACCCTAGAGGTCTAGCTTGTATGGCTATGATAATGAATCTGCCCTATCCGAACTAAGTCCTTCGGTTTATATAGACACCGGAAGGATCTAGGTTACACAAGGCCGGTTACAAAGAAGGGAATCTACATATTTGGTTGCCAAGCTTGCCTTCCACGCCAAGGAGAGTCCCAACCGGACACGGATGCAGTCTTTGGTCTTCGTATCTTCATAGCCTATTAGTCCGGCCCATGGCTAATAGGCCGGATGCCCGAGGACCCCTTAGTCTAGGACTCCCTCAATAGCCCCTGAACCTGGTCTCAATGACAAAGTATCCGGCGCATAGATCTATCTTCGGCATTGCAAGGCGGATTCCTCCTTCCGAACTCCAAAACAGTCTTCGGATGAAACAAACTTATTCGGATCCAATATGCTGACAACTTTAGTAATGTGATGTCACGCTTCTCGGCCATTATTTCGAACCATTTCTCGTCCCGCCGTTCCATGTTTTAGGGCGTGGTTTTCATTGACACGTCTTGTTAAAGTAGAGATCATGTCCCCTAATTGCGATATGTTTGTCAATACGAGTGTGGGTAACCCAACCGTCCTGCAGGAAAGGTCCCTTAGGAATAGGCAGGTTCTTAGGCTTAGGAGGAGGCGTTCAATACCCGCGGCCTTTATAAAGGAACCAAGCGCCGTCCTTTTATGCCAAACTTCTCCTCAGCCTTCCCAACCTCGAGCTCTAGCACCCAATGTTCGACTTCATTGTTTCAAGCCTCCCCATCATGTCCGGACCCAGCTCTCAATGCCGATGGGTGGCTTCCTCCGTTACAGAGGAGGATATCGCAAAGTTTCAGGGCAGCCAGATATTTGACCGCGGAGGTCCACCACAGGCTTCCTGCTCAAGGACAGGTTATTCCGACCCCTAGATCTGGCGAGAGGGTCGTATTCATCTCCCACTTCCTTCGGGGGCTAGGGTTCGCTCTTCACCCCTTCGTCCGGGGGCTAATGTTTTATTACAGACTAGAATTTCATGACCTAGCCCTGGACTCTATCCTCCATGTCTCGGCATTTATCATTACATGCGAGGCCTTCCTCCGAATCCCCCCACACTTCAGCTTATGTCTCAAGACCTTCAGTGTGAAGCCGAAGGTAGTCGACGGGGAACAGGTGGAGTGCGGCAGTGCTATGAGAATCCAACTCACCAGCACTCTTTAGCCAAAAGGTTCTTTTACCATAACTTCCAATCACTAGCAGCGGGAGTGGTTTTACGTTACAGAGCCCTGCAGCACCAAGTGGGTAGCTACACCCACATTCCATCCTGGCCCGCCGTTACATCTTGCATCATGGGTCAACAAGGGATTGGACTGGGAATCAGTTAATGAAGTGCAGACTTTATAGAGCCGCATCCAAACCCTCCTCGAGAAAGACATCGATCTTGTCAACGTGATCCAAGTGATGTTAGTTCGCTGAATCCTGCCATGCCAGCGTAGGTCTCGCCGCATGTGGGAGCTTAATCCAGAAGACCACAAACCCTCCAACACTTCTTCGGCACCACACACGAAGGGATGTGGAAGTTATTTTTCGGGAAGCGGAAACATTGGCCGGACACTACCGAGGACGCTGGCCTTAACTGTAACTGTCCAGATACCCTGGTAAGCACTTGGCTCTCGAACACTTTGTAATCATGCATACCATAATATGGTACTGAGCAAGCTATCTTTTTCCAGGGCTGGATAAAGAAGGCGGAACTAATTATGTGTTCGACCCCTCTGTCCGAGGGCCCAACGAATCCTGTTCTAACAAGGATGCTGGCCCTGGCACCATACCAGATGCCTGTGAAGGAGGGCGAGGCGGAGAGTGAGAGGACCAAAGATGGCCCCTATTCCAAGGGTACATCGGACTTTGTGTCCGGAGGAATCAAAATCCCTTCATCCGAAGACAAAAGCGAAGGGGGGGGGCACTGTCTCCTTCCCTCTTATGAAGAAAAGGGTCACCTTCGAAGATTGGGAGAAGCAGGCTCCTAAGCAAGGCAAGATGCCTCAGGTGGGTGGCTCAGGCTTGGAGGACGTCAAAGTGCAGTCTCATGACGAGGACAAGCCTCAGGCCAAATCATAAGTGAACAAGGTTGTTTTAAACATGTCCCGTTCTTTTCTTATAATGCATGGGATATATATTTTTTGCAGCTCAGCACGCAGTCTTCCTCAACAATCCTCTTCCTCGGGGGACCTTCTCCCAGGATGATGGAAAGCGAGACGCCCCCATCGGCCTCCCCGTCCAATAGGGCGGACGCCTTCGAGGTGTCGCTGCGGAGGGTCTCCCCCAACCAACAAGTGGTGCAAGGGATGATGAAGACATTACCCAAAGGTGATACTTCAGTGGCCCAGGGTCCGAGGAACAACAATGAGGGCCCCGAACAATCCGGTATACAGCCGGATACGAATGAACGGATCCCTTCAAAGGGTGGCCGTACTCCTACGGCAGCCTCCGGAGACCCAGAGGCGTCGGATGTCTTGACGAACATGCTATGGCAGGCATCCGTCTCAAAGGAACGTCGTACCTTGATGGGCATGGTGGTTGAAAAGGTCCTGTCCGTGAAGAGCGGACTGGATGAGGCCTTTGCGAGCCTACTAAGAGGCTTCGAGGTTTGTACTGTAATATGTGCAATTGTGTTTTATTCGCAAAACACACCTGTGTATAGATAGTAGCCCCCGAGACTCGGGTTGGCTTCCCATGGGAGGCGAACGGAGGATCAAGAAGAAATATTCAAGGACTATTCTGATTAACTTGAACACAAGCTGCTTCCCCCTGGCTACTTCCCAGACTACGGATATTGCCGAACTGCAACGGAAGCTTGATGTGGCCGGGGATGACATTGCGTTAATCAATATGCGTCTTGACGAGTCGCAAGGTATGTAGGGGCAGTCCCTCCACATACATTGTTGTGATATAAGCATGATGCTGAAAGTTATATACTGTAATATGCATGGCTGCAGATGGTGCTGCCACCATTGAAATTCTTCGGGCAGAGCTGGCCCGGGCCAAGGAGCAGGCCCGGTGTAGTAATGTGGCTGCCGAAAAGGCATTGGCTGAGTTAAAAGCCGAACGAGCTGTTCGGCGTCAAGACGAGGAGAAGATATCCGCGATGGCGCTCGAACGAAAAAATGCCGTTAGCCGCTGTGAAGTCCTTGAGAAGGAGAATCAAGCCAAAATGGCTGAACTTGACAAGGCCTTACGAGAGGCGAGAGAAGCACGGTCTGAATCCAGAGCAGCTCGTGAGGAGATCCGGCAAGCTGGGGAGATTGCGGCTGGTAAGCCCTTTTTGCTACAGACTAAGTTTGGAGATCCGAACTATGCTCAGCTTAACCAATTGTGGTGTCCTCCGGACGAGTTTTTAGATTTGCCGAAGAGTTCTTCCCATGCGGCGTAGTTTTACCAGGCGCGAGAGGGTTATGCAATGGAGAAGCTTTTTTGGTCACAATTCGGCGCGTCGAAGCGCCCCCTGTTGCTGAATGAGCAGATGTCCCAGTGGGCCGAGCTTCATAGGATATCCGACACTGCCATGAAGAACGTCATAACCTGGTTATGGCCAACTGAGCCTGTTTCGAATAGTTACTTTGGCTTAGTACAACGGCTTGTTGACGCGGTGCCACGTATTGACACTGTGAAGCGGTCGGTGTGCATCGAGGGTGCACGGATGGCCTTTGCCCGAGTCAAGACATTCTGGGGGAAGATGAAGGCCACTGATGTTGCGGTGAAGAGTCCACCCAAGGGAAAGGACCGCCACAAACCGAAGCATTATTTTGAAGACGTCCTAGTGGCCTCCCACTTGATAGAGGGTCGATGCTTGAAATACATAATGTTCGAGTGAGGTGTATGAGAATTGTACGAGATAATTTTTATAGTTAATATGTTTTATGTTGCTCGAAAGTTTGTATTCCTCCTGTGTGGCCGTTTTAATATAATTTGAAAGTTTTCCGGTCGTCGGCTTCAGCCCCCTCATAGGAAGTATGGGGTGAGGGAGTCCTGGACTAAGGGTCCCTCGGGCGTCCGACCTGTTATCCATGGGCCGGACTGATGGGCTGTGAAGACATGGAGGCCGAAGACTGTACCCGTATCCGGATTGGACTCTCCTTGGCGTGGAGGGCAAGCTTGGCGACCGACTCTCAAGATTCCTTCTTATGTAACCGACTCTATGTAACCCTAGATTCCCCCTACCCGGTGTCTATATAAACTGGAGGGGTTAGTCCGGAAAGGATATACTCATTACCATAGTCATACATGCTAGGCTTTTAGGGTTTAGCCATTACAATCTCGTGGTAGATCAACTCTTGTAACACTCATATTCATCAAGATCAATCAAGCAAGACGTAGGGTATTACCTCCATTGAGAGGGCCCAAACCTGGGTAAACATCGTGTCCCCCGTCTCCTGTTACCATTGATCCTAGACGCACAGTTCGGGACCCCCTACCTGAGATCCGCCGGTTTTGACACCGACATTGGTGCTTTCATTGAGAGTTCCACTGTGCCGTCGACGAAAGGCTCGATGGCTCACCTTGTCCTTAAAGACAACATCACCTCTGGGGGAGCTCTGGCCTTGGGACAAAACCTCCGGTTGGGCGGCTTTACTATGATCGCCTGTTCGGCCGTGGAGCCAACGATGACCTCTCGGGCCATTGAAAACCCCCTTTGCATCAACTTTGAGCACTCCAAGCAGATGGATCCGACAGAGTTTTCGTCTTTGAACGAACTCCTAGATCGCATCGCCATTTTGGGAATAGCCACAGACTACGATCGGATCGTGCCTAAAACCGATCAAGGAGAAATCGAGACCCTACCGGTCACCCACCAGATTGCGGTAGTCGTGGAGTAGGATGGCAAGTCTTCTTTTATACCGAAGACAGACTATGTTCGAATCATCGATCAGGAAGATCCGTATACCCACCCGCGAAAGGATGCGACCAACCCTTCGAACATAGCATCGGACGACGGTCCTAAACAATCAGAAGATATTCCGGAACCCAGACTGTTAAGCCCAGAAGGTTGTCAGACTCCGGATAATCGGTCAGGTCGGGGTTCGGATTTAATTCCACCCACCCACCAGGATATAGACGCTCTAATGAGCATAAAACAACAGTATCAGGAAATGGTCCACCACTTCTGGGCTAGATTCCTCCTTGTAAAGGACAGGGTAAAAGATTGCCGTGACAAGGACACAATATCAGCGTTCTGCAACAATTGCGCAAACGAAGGAATCCTCAACGCCATCAATCGCCGTCGCATACTGAAATTCGCTGACTTAGCAACCATCTTACAAAAGTACAGCGCGATGGAGAGCACCTAGAAAACACAGGCAGCTCGCTGGGAACCGTCAGTCCCAACTCAACTCCCCCTATAGGCGAAAAGGGCGCACCCTCGCGGCAGCCCAGTCCAACAGTCAAGAAACACAAAACCGCTATGCGGTATGGCACCGTTCTGGTGGGGAGGCAAGATGGCCCATGCAAAATACATACAACACAAGATACCTTGGCAACCCATAGCCTTAGAGCATGTTGGATACTACGACAAGTAGCCAAGAGCGGCGAGGACATCCTTATCAAGGACGACCCGGAACGGCATCCCCCAGGGGACAATAACTCAAGAGTATTGACGGTCTTTGAGACATTCGCTTCAAACAACAAGCGCAAAAGGGCGCTTCGCGAGCTCGCCGAAGTCTGCCAAATTGTTGCGATAAACCCCTGGAATGACACGGCTATCACAATCAACACCGGTGACGAACCAAAGTACAAAACAGTACGAGCGCCAGCCGCGTTAGTCCTCAGTCCCATCGTGGACGGGTTTCGACTTACCAAGGTCCTCATGGATGGCGGCAGCGGACTAAACCTCATTTATGAGGACACACTCCATAAAATGGAAATAGACAGGAGCCGCATCATGCATAGTAACACAACCTTCCGAGGAATTATTCCTAGTCGGGAGGCGCGGTGCGCAGGCAAAATCACACTTGACGTAGTATTCGACACGCCGGAGAACTATCAGTCTGAAGAAATAACTTTCCAAGTGGCCCCTTTCAGGAGCGGATATCACGCCCTGTTGGGGCGGCATGCTTTTACACGCTTTTAGGCAATACCCCATTACGGGTATATGAAGCTCAAAAATGCCTGTACCAAATGGTATAATCACTCTCGTTAGTGATCCGGACATAGCACTCCGCGCAGAAAACAAAACTGCATCCCTGGCCCTGGAGGAGCTATCCGAAGCCCTCGCGGCCGACGAATTAATCGCACTATGCTCCACGGTGGACAGGGATGACGTGATCCTCGACAAACGCCCTAAATCCACATCCTTCAAACCAACAGAAGAAATAGTCAAATTCCAGGTCCACCCAACGGACCCCAAGAAGACAATATCTATCGGAGCTCAACTGAACCCAACAGTTGACACCGCACTACGAGAATTCCTGCGCGAAAACTGGGACATATTCGCCTGGCACCCTTCAGATATGCCAGGGATCCCACGCGAGCTAGCCGAACATAGACTCAATATATTAAAGGGGTTTAAACCGGTCAAGCAATCACTGCGGCACTTTTCTGAACCCAAGCGAGAAGCCATGGGGGAGGAGCTGGCCAAACTCATCGAGGCTGGATTCATTAGAGAAATCAAACACCCGGATTGGCTGGCAAACCTGGTGATGGTACCAAAGAAGGACAAATCCTGGCGCCTATGCGTCGATTTTAAAGACCTCAACAAGGCTTGCCCCAAGGATCCCTTCCCCCTCCCCCGCATTGATCAAATCATCGATGCCACCTCAGGACACGACTCACTGTGTTTCCTCGATGCATATTCCGGATACCATCAAATCAAAATGAAGGAGTCCGATCAAGCCGCAACATCATTTATCACCCCATATGGGCCATTCTGCTTCAACACCATGCCCTTTGGGCTCAAGAACGTCGGCGCCACATACCAATGCTGTTGGGGAACGTAGTAATTTCAAAAAAATTCCTACGCACACGCAAGATCATGGTGATGCATAGCAACGAGAGGGGAGAGTGTTGTCTACGTACCCTCGTAGACCGTTCGTGGAAGCGTTATATCAACGCGGTTGATGTAGTCGTACGTCTTCACGATCCTACCGATCCAAGTACCGAAGCACGGCACCTCCGAGTTTTGCACACGTTCGGCTCGGTGAGGTCCTCGCCTTCTCGATCCAGCAAGAGGGGCGACGTAGTAGATGAGTTCCGGCAGCATGACGGCGTGGTGACGGTGTTGGTGAAGAACAATCTCTGCAGGGCTTCGCCTAAGCACTACGAAAACTATGACGGAGGATAAACTAGAGGGGACGGGGTTGCCGGCACACGGCTTGGTGTTTCTTGATGTGTCTTTGGTGCTAGCCCTACCCCTCTATTTATATGTTGAGCCCTGGGGTCGAAACTTGGAGTAAAAACCTCCTCAAAGTCGGTTTCACCCGAAAGGCAAGAGTCCTTCTCGGACTCCAGGGCTAGACGCCAGGGTTCCCGGTGTCTACCCCCTAGACGCCAGGATTCCTGGCGTCTAGCCTCTGGTCTCCGCAAAACTTCCTTTTGCACTTTCCAAAAGCCTCGTGGGCTTTCCCCTTTGGCCCAGATAAAGTGTTCTCGTGCCCAAACATTTCAGGAAACATCCGGAACCCCTTCCGGTGAATTCCGAAACCCTTCCGGAGATCAAACACTACTATCCACATATCAATCTTTACTTCCGGACCATTCCGGAGTTCCTCGTCATATCTGTGATCTCATCCAAAACTCCGAACAACATTCGGTCACCAACATACATAACTCATAGTACTATATCATCAACGAACGTTAAGCGTGCGGACCCTACGGGTTCGAGAACTATGTAGACATGACCGAGACACCTCTCTTGTCAATAACCAATAGCGGGACCTGGATGCCCATATTGGCTCCTACATACTCTACGAAGATCTTTATCGGTCAGACCGCATAACAACATACGTTGTTCCCTTTGTCATCGGTATGTTACTTGCCCGAGATTCGATCATCGGTATCTCAATACCTAGTTCAATCTCGTTACCGGCAAGTCTCTTTACTCGTTCCGTAATACATCATCCCGCAACTAACTCATTAGTTGCAATGCTTGCAAGGCTTATAGTGATGTGCATTACCGAGTGGGCCCAGAGATACCTCTCCGACAATCGGAGTGACAAATCCTAATCTCGAAATACGCCAACCCAACAAGTACCTTTGGAGACACCTGTAGAGCACCTTTATAATCACCCAGTTACGTTGTGACGTTTGGTGGCACACAAAGTGTTCCTCCGGTAAACGGGAGTTGCATAATCTCATAGTCATAGGAACATGTATAAGTCATGAAGAAAGCAATAGCAACAAACTAAACGATCAAGTGCTAAGCTAACGGAATGGGTCAAGTCAATCACATCATTCTCCTAATGATGTGATCCCGTTAATCAAATGACAACTCATGTCTATGGTTAGGAAACATAACCATCTTTGATCAACGAGCTAGTCAAGTAGAGGCATACTAGTGACACTCTGTTTGTCTATGTATTCACACATGTATTATGTTTCCGGTTAATACAATTCTAGCATGAATAATAAACATTTATCATGATATAAGGAAATAAATAATAACTTTATTATTGCCTCTAGGGCATATTTCCTTCAGTCTCCCACTTGCACTAGAGTCAATAATCTAGTTCACATCGCCATGTGATTTAACATCAATAGTTCACATCACCATGTGATTAACACCCATAGTTCACATCGACATGTGACCAACACCCAAAGGGTTTACTAGAGTCAATAATCTAGTTCACATCGCTATGTGATTAACACCCAAAGAGTACTGAGGTGTGATCATGTTTTGCTTGTGAGAGAAGTTTAGTCAACGGGTCTGCCACATTCAGATCCGTAAGTATTTTGCAAATTTCTATGTCAACAATGCTCTGCATGGAGCTACTCTAGCTAATTGCTCCCACTTTCAATATGTATCCAGATTGAGACTTAGAGTCATCTGGATCAGTGTCAAAACTTGCATCGACGTAACCCTTTACGACGAACCTTTTGTCACCTCCATAATCGAGAAACATATCCTTATTCCACTAAGGATAATTTTGACCAATGTCCAGTGATCTACTCCTAGATCACTATTGTACTCCCTTGCCAAACTCAGGGCAGGGTATACAATAGGTCTGGTACACAGCATGGCATACTTTATAGAACCTATGGCTGAGGCATAGGGAATGACTTTCATTCTCTCTCTATCTTCTGCCGTGGTCGGGTTTTGAGTCTTACTCAACTTCACACCTTTGTAACACAGGCAAGAACTCCTTCTTTGACTGTTCCATTTTGAACTACTTCAAAATCTTGTCAAGGTATGTACTCATTGAAAAACTTATCAAGCGTCTTGATCTATCTCTATAGATCTTGATGCTCAATATGTAAGCAGCTTCACTGAGGTCTTTCTTTGAAAAACTCCTTTCAAACATTCCTTTATGCTTTGCAGAATAATTCTACATTATCTCCGATCAACAATATGTCTTTCACATATACTTATCAGAAATGTTGTAGTGCTCCCACTCACTTTCTTGTAAATACAGGCTTCACCGCAAGTCTGTATAAAACTATATGCTTTGATCAACTTATCAAAGCGTATATTCCAACTCCGAGATGCTTGCACCAGTCCATAGATGGATCGCTGGAGCTTGCATATTTTGTTAGTACCTTTAGGATTGACAAAACCTTCTGGTTGCATCATATACAACTCTTCTTTAATAAATCCATTAAGGAATGCAGTTTTGTTTATCCATTTGCCAGATTTCATAAAATGCGGCAATTGCTAACATGATTCGGACAGACTTAAGCATAGATACGAGTGAGAAACTCTCATCGTAGTCAACACCTTGAACTTGTCGAAAACCTTTTTGCGACAATTCTAGCTTTGTAGATAGTAACACTACTATCAGCGTCCGTCTTCCTCTTGAAGATCCATTTAATCTCAATGGCTCGCCGATCATTGGGCAAGTCAATCAAAGTCCATACTTTGTTCTCATACATGGATCTCATCTCAGATTTCATGGCCTCAAGCCATTTCGCGGAATCTGGGCTCATCATCGCTTCCTCATAGTTCGTAGGCTCGTCATGGTCAAGTAACATGACCTCCAGAACAGGATTATCGTACCACTCTGGTGCGGATCTCACTCTGGTTTACCTACGAGGTTCGGTAGTAACTTGATCTGAAGTTACATGATCATCATCATTAGCTTCCTCACTAATTGGTGTAGTAGTCACAGGAACAGATTTCTGTGATGAACTACTTTCCAATAAGGGAGCAGGTACAGTTACCTCATCAAGTTCTACTTTCCTCCCACTCACTTCTTTCGAGAGAAACTCCTTTTCTAGAAAGGATCCATTCAAAGCAACGAATATATTGCCTTCGGATCTGTGATAGAAGGTGTACCCAACATTTTCTTTTGGGTATCCTATGAAGACGCACTTCTCCGATTTGGGTTAGAGCTTATCAGGTTGAAACTTTTTCACATAAGCATTGCAACCTCAAACTTTAAGAAACGACAGCTTAGGTTTCTTGCCAAACCATAGTTCATACGGTGTCGTCTCAACGGATTTAGATGGTGCCCTATTTAACGTGAATGCAGCTGTCTCTAATGCATAACCCCAAAACGATAGTGGTAGATCGGTAAGAGACATCATAGATCGCACCATATCTAATAAAGTACGGTTATGACGTTCGGACACACCATTACACTGTGGTGTTCCAGGTGGCGTGAGTAGTGAAACTATTTCACATTGTTTTAACTGAAGGCCAAACTCTTAACTCAAATATTTTACCTCTGCGATCATATCGTAGAAACTTTTATTTTCTTGTTACGATGATTCTCCACTTCACTCTGAAATTCTTTGAACTTTTCAAATGTTTCAGACTTGTGTTTCATTAAGTAGATATACCCATATCCGCTCAAATCATCTGTGAAGGTCAGAAAATAACGATACTTGCCGTGAGCCTTAACACTCATCGGACCGCATACATCAGTATGTATTATTTCCAATAAGTCAGTTGCTCGCTCCATTGTTCCGGAGAACGGAGTCTTAGTCATCTTGCCCATGAGGCATGGTTCGCAAGCATCAACTGATTCATAATCAAGTGATTCCAAAAGCCCATCAGCATGGATTTTCTTCATGCGCTTTACACCAATATGACCTAAACGGCAGTGCCACAAATAAATTGCACCATCATTATTAACTTTGCATCTTTTGGTTTCAATATTATGAATATGTGTATCACTACGATCGAGATCCAACGAACCATTTTCATTGGGTGTGTAACCATATAAGGTTTTATTCATGTAAACAGAACAACAATTTATTCTCTTACTTAAATGAATAACCGTATTGCAATAAACATGATCAAATCATATTCATGCTCAACGCAAACACCAAATAACACTTATTTAGGTTCAACACTAATCCCAAAAGTATAGGGAGTGTGCGATGATGATCATATCAATCTTGGAACCACTTCCAACACACATCGTCACTTCACCCTTAACTAGTCTATGTTCATTCTGCAACTCCCGTTTCGAGTTACTACTCTTAGCAACTGAACCAGTATCAAATACCGAGGGGTTGCTACGAACACTAGTAAAATACACATCAATAATCTGTATATCAAATATACCTTTGTTCACTTTGCCATCCTTCTTATCCGCCAAATACTTGGGGCAGTTCCGCTTCCAGTGACCAGTCCCTTTGCAGTAGAAGCACTTAGTCTCAGGCTTAGGACCAGACTTGGGCTTCTTCACTTGAGCAGCAACTTGCTTGCCGTTCTTCTTGAAGTTCCCCTTCTTCCCTTTGCCCTTTTCTTGAAACTAGTGGTCTTGTCTACCATCAACACTTGATATTTTTCTTGATTTCTACCTTCGTCGATTTCAGCATTACGAAGAGCTTGGGAATCGTTTCCGTTATCCCTTGCATATCATAGTTCATCACGAAGTTCTACTAACTTGGTGATGGTGACTAGAGAATTCTGTCAATCACTATTTTATCTGGAAGATTAACTCCCACTTGATTCAAGCGATTGTAGTACCCAGACAATCTGAGCACATGCTCACTGCTTGAGCTATTCTCCTCCATCTTTTAGCTATAGAACTT
This sequence comes from Triticum aestivum, assembly GCF_018294505.1. Taxonomy (NCBI): domain Eukaryota; kingdom Viridiplantae; phylum Streptophyta; class Magnoliopsida; order Poales; family Poaceae; genus Triticum; species Triticum aestivum. The sequence goes on from NC_057800.1 coordinate 97,512,863, forward strand.
GTTGGAGACTTCATATCTCTCAACTCGGGTATTTGCTTGAAATATTAACTTCAACTCCTGGAACATCTCATATGGTCCATGACGTTCAAAACGTCTTTGAAGTCCCGATTCTAAGCCGTTTAAGCATGGTGCACTAAACTATCAAGTAGTCATCATATTGAGCTAGCCAAATGTTCATAACATCTGCATCCGCTCCTGCAATAGGTTTATCACCTAGCGGTGCATCAAAGACATATCTCTTCTGTGCAGCAATGAGGATAAACCTCAGATCATGGATCCAATCCGTATCATTGCTACTAACATCTTTCAACTTAGTTTTCTCTAGGAACATATCAAAAATAAAATAGGGGAGCTAAACGCGAGCTATTGATCTACAACATAGATATGCTAATACTACCAGGACTAAGTTCATGATAAATTAAAGTTCAATTAATCATATTACTTAAGAACTCCCACTTAGAAACACATCCCTCTAATCTTCTAAGTGATCACGTGATCCAAATCAACTAAACCATAACCGATCATCACGTGAAATGGAGTAGCTTTCAATGGTGAACATCAATATGTTGATCATATCTACTATATGATTCATGCTCGACCTTTCGGTCTCAGTGTTCCAAGGCCATATCTGCATATGCTAGGCTCGTCAAGTTTAACCTGAGTATTTTGCGTGTGCAAATACTGGCTTGCACCCGTTGTAGATGGATGTAGAGCTTATCACACCCGATCATCACGTGGTGTCTAGGCACGACGAACTTTGGCAACGGTGCATGCTCAGGGAGAACACTTTTATCTTGAAATTTAGTGAGAGATCATCTTATAATGCTACCGTCAATCAAAGCAAGATAAGATGCATAAAATATAAACATCACATGCATTCAATATAAGTGATATGATATGGCCATCATCATCTTGTGCTTGTGATCTCCATCTCCGAAGCACCGTCATGATCACCATTGTCACCGGCGCGACACATTGATCTCCATCGTAGCATCGTTGTTATCTTGCCAATCTTATGCTTCCACGACTATCGCTACCGCTTAGTGATAAAGTAAAGCATTACAGCGCAATTGCATTGCATACAATAAAGCGACAACCATATGGCTCCCACCAGTTGCCGATAACTCGGTTACAAAACATGATCATCTCATACAATAAAATTTAGCATCATGTCTTGACCATATCACATCACAACATGCCCTGCAAAAACAAGTTAGACGTCCTCTACTTTGTTGTTGCAAGTTTTACGTGGCTTCTATGGGCTTAAGCAAGAACCGTTCTTACCTACACATCAAAACCACAACAATAGTTTGTTAAGTTGGTGCTGTTTTAACCTTCGCAAGGACCGGGCGTAGCCACACTTGGTTCAACAAAAGCTGGACAAAGTGACACCCGCCATCCACCTGTGTGCAAAGCACGTCGGTAGAACCAGTCTCGCGTAAGCGTACACGTAATGTCGGTCCGGGCCGCTTCATCCAACAATACCGCCGAACCAAAGTATGACATGCTGGTAAGCAGTATGACTTATATCGCCCACAACTCACTTGTGTTCTACTCGTGCACAACATCAACGCATAAAACCTAGGCTCGGATGCCACTGTTGGGGAACGTAGTAATTTCAAAAAATTTCCTACGCACACGCAAGATCATGGTGATGCATAGCAACGAGAGGGGAGAGTGTTGTCTACGTACCCTCGTAGACCGTTCGCGGAAGCGTTATATCAACGCAGTTGATGTAGTCGTACGTCTTCACGATCCGACCGATCCAAGTACCGAAAGCACGACACCTCCGAGTTCTGCAGACGTTCGGCTCGGTGACGTCCTCGCCTTCTCGATCCAGCAAGAGGGGCGAAGTAGTAGATGAGTTCCGGCAGCACGACGGCGTGGTGACGGTGTTGGTGAAGAACAATCTCCGCAGGGCTTCGCCTAAGCACTACAAAAACTATGACGGAGGATAAACTAGAGGGGACGGGGTTTCTGGCACACGGCTTGGTGTTTCTTGATGTGTCTTTGGTGCTAGCCCTACCCCTCTATTTATATGTTGAGCCCTGGGGTCGAAACTTGGAGTAAAAGCCTCCTCAAAGTCGGTTTCACCCGAAAGGCAAGAGTCCTTCTCGGACTCCAGGGCTAGACGCCAGGGTTCCTGGCGTCTAGCCTCTGGTCTCCGCAAAACTTCCTTTTGCACTTTCCGAAAGCCTCGTGGGCTTTCCCCTTTGGCCCAGATAAAGTGTTCTCGTGCCCACACATTTCGGGAAACATCCGGAACCCCTTCCGGAGATCAAACACTACTATCCACATATCAATATTTACTTCCGGACCATTCCGGAGTTCCTCGTCATATCTGTGATCTCATCCAAAACTCCGAACAACATTCGGTCACCAACATACATAACTCATAGTACTATATCGTCAATGAATGTTAAGCATGCGGACCCTATGGGTTCGAGAACTATGTAGACATGACCGAGACACCTCTCTTGTCAATAACCAATAGCGGGACCTGGATGCCCATATTGGCTCCTACATACGAAGATCTTTATCGGTCAGACCGCATAACAACATACGTTGTTCCCTTTGTCATCGGTATGTTACTTGCCCGAGATTCGATCGTCAGTATCTCAATACCTAGTTCAATCTCGTTACCGGCAAGTCTCTTTACTCGTTCCGTAATACATCATCCCGCAACTAACTCATTAATTGCAATGCTTGCAAGGCTTATAGTGATGTGCATTACTGAGTGGGCCCAGAGATACCTCTCCGACAATTGGAGTGACAAATCCTAATCTCGAAATATGCCAACCCAACAAGTACCTTTGTAGACACCTGTAGAGCACCTTTATAATCACCCAGTTACGTTGTGACGTTTGGTGGCACACAAAGTGTTCCTCCGGTAAACGGGAGTTGCATAATCTCATAGTCATAGGAACATGTATAAGTCATGAAGAAAGCAATAGCAACAAACTAAACGATCAAGTGCTAAGCTAACGGAATGGGTCAAGTCAATCACATCATTCTCCTAATGATGTGACCCCGTTAATCAAATGACAACTTATGTCTATGGTTAGGAAACATAACCATCTTTGATCAACGATCTAGTCAAGTAGAGGCATACTAGTGACACTCTGTTTGTCTATGTATTCACACATGTATTATGTTTCCGGTTAATACAATTCTAGCATGAATAATAAACATTTATCATGATATAAGGAAATAAATAATAACTTTGTTATTGCCTCTAGGGCATATTTCCTTCAAATGCATGATTCAAACATGCCCGGAGAAACAAATCGGCAAAATAGTAGAAGCTTACGTCGATGACGTAGTCATCAAAACCAGGCACGTCGAAACACTAATAGATGACTTACGTCTTACAGTCGACAACCTCCGGGTGTATGACATTAAGCTCAACCCGGAAAAGTGTGTCTTCGGCGTTCCCGCTGGAAAACTGCTGGGCTTCATCGTTTCCAATAGAGGAATCGAAGCAAACCCATCCAAAATTCGAGCTTTGTCACAATTGGCTAAGCCAAGAGACCTTAAACAAGTTCAAAAGCTTGCGGGTTGCGTAGCAACTCTAGGCCGTTTTATCTCCAGATTGGGAGAAAAGGCACTGCCACTCTATCGCCTTCTACGACGAACTGACCACTTCGAGTGGATGGACGCGGCAACAGCCGGACTGGAGGAAATAAAAACCCTTCTTGCAAGCAATCCAATCCTGGCCGCACCAAACACCGGCGAACCGATGTTATTATACATATTGGCAACACACCAGGTGGTGAGCGTAGTAGTCGTCGTTGAATGAGAACAGGACAGACATATATTCCCGCTTCAGAAGCCAGTATACTACGTATCTACTGTCCTTACACCATGCAAATCCCGGTACCCTCATTATCAAAAAATAGCATATGCGGTCATCATGGCATCCTGAAAGCTCCGTCACTACTTCCAGGAGTGTTCGATCACGGTGGCCTCCGAAGTACCACTCAATGACATCATAAACAACCGCGATGCTACGGGCAGGATTGCCAAATGGGCCATTGAACTCCTCCCATTTGACATTACATATAAACCACGTCGAGCTATCAAATCCCAAGTACTGGCCGACTTTGTCGCCGAATGGACAGAGACCGAACTCCCTAAAGAGTACGACACATACTCCAATTGGGTCATGTACTTCGATGGCTCCAAAATGCTGGCAGGGTTAGGAGCGGGCGTCGTTTTAACGTCCCCTACTGGAGACATCGTCTAGTATGTTCTCCAAATACTATACACAGACTCCAATAACGTAGCCGGATACGAGGCCTTATTACATGGTCTCCGGATGGCTGTCTCCATGGGCATACAACGCCTAGAAGTACGCGAGGACTCCAACCTTGCAATATCTCAAACAAACGGAGATTTCTACACTAAAGATCCGAAGATGGCAGCGTATCATAACGCATTCATAAAAATGTCAGCCCGGTTCGAGGGACTCAAGTTCCATCATGTGGCTCGAGAAAGTAATCAAGCGGCGGATGTTCTTGCTTGTATCGGGGCTAAGCGCGACCGTGTCCCACCTAATATTTTTCTGGAAAGGCTCTTTAAGCTATCCGTGGTGTGGCAGGGGGAAAATGGCAATACTAGTCCAGAACCAAACATAATCCAAGATCTCGGAAACATCGACGTCATTGGGCTCAGCCATCGAAATAACACCGTCGGCGCATCTCATTATGGCAGTCATTGCCCCATGGACCGAACCCTTCCCGGCCTACCTCAATAGGAAAGAGCTTCCTGAGGACCAGAATGAGGCCCGTTGCATTGTCCGGTGTTCAAAGGCCTACAAGGTTCATGATGGAGAGATCTACAAGAAAAGCGCCACCAGAGTCCTTCAACGATGTATATCCGAGGAAGAGGGGTGAAAACTCTTGGCTGAAATTCATGCCGAACTTGGTGGTCACCATGCCGCAGCTCGGCCCCTTGTTAGGAAGGCCTTCCATACAGGGTTTTATTGGCCGACGGCCCAAGCGGATGCACAAGACCTTGTCCAACATTGCGTCGGATGCCAACTCTTTGCCAACCAAAGCCATATGCCCCCACCGCCTTACAAACAATCCCCATCACTTGGCCCTTTGCGGTCTGGGGAATCGATATGGTTGGACCTCTTAAAGGGGAAGCCATAAGAAAAAATATCTGCTGGTTATGATGGACAAATTCACTAAGTGGATAGAGGCTAAGCTGGTCAAAGTGGCTGAGTCCGGTCCGGTGATAGGCTTCATATCCGGTGTTGTGCACCATTATGGTGTCCCACACAACATCATCGCTGACAAAGGCTCCAATTTCACAGCCGACGAGGTAAAAACCTGGTGTGCTAATCTGGGTATTAAACTCGATTATGCCTCCGTCTACCACCCACAAACCAACGGTCAAGTCAAATGAGCCAACGGTCTTATTCTCAGCGGCATCAAGCCCAGACTAGTGCGGTCTTTGAAAGAATCAGACAAGCACTGGGTTGAGGAGCTCGACTCTGTACTCTGGGGGCTACGGACCACGCCCAACCGCACTACCGGATACACACCTTTCTCCATGGTGTATGGCGCAGAGGCTGTATTGTCCTACGATAATATTCACAACTCACCTCGAGTGCGTATGTATGAAGAGAGAGAAGCCGAGCTTGATCGGCAGGATGGCATAGATGCCCTGGAGGAGGAACACGATGTCGTGAAAGCTCGTTCAGCATTTTACCAACAGCAGGCTCGAAGATATCAAAGCAGCGAAGTATGGGCCAAGACTTACAACATTGGAGAACTCGTTCTACGCCTGCCGGAGAAGAAAAAGGACAAACTCAAGCACAAATGGGAGGGTCCCTTCATAATTGACGAAGTTCTCACCGGAGGAGCGTACTGTCTTCGCGATGCATCAGACAATCGCCTCGAGCCGAACCCCTGGAGCGCGGCCAGACTCCAGAGACTCTATGCCTAGCGCCAAACCCCTTGTTTGTCTCCTCCTCCCATGTAGTTTCCATTATTTTTTCTCTCTTTTTCGATTATTTTCTTCTCTCTTGCTTTAACGCTTTGGTACGGCTAGACCGCACACCATCGACACATACATCTCTAAATATGTATGTCACTCGTACCTTGGGGCTTCTTGGACAGAAGTTCTTGTCACTCCTTGAGCCTTAAGCTCCTCACATATGAGTTTTTCCATATAAACCTTTTCTTTGACACTATATGCATCGATATGACTTAAGTTTTAGCCAAGCTGGGTTGCCTGGCTCCTGTGCTTATGACCTACGTCCCCGTTAGTTCGGCTAGGGCATAAAGGGAGCACCTCTGCGATTGTTACTGCCGGGTCATCTGGATGTGTACCTCAGACTGGGTGAAGCCAAAAGCTAGCGTTCTTAAGGGAATATTCGGTCAGTGAATTGAAGATGTTTTCTAAACTCACTCCATTGTGCACCCCCATAAGTTATACAAATTGTGGTGCTCGCATCACAATTCAGACATGTACATTAAATGCATGCACACCCGGGGAAAGGAACCCTTAACAGAACTATTCTCTCTAGAAGATGTTTCTTACGATATCAATGTAATATAACATAGCTAGCCGGATACAACTTGTCTGTTCAAGCAACTATGACCCCTACGCTTAGTTTTTCAGGCATACCCCAGCCTATTCGGCCGCAACGGTATTCGGAAACACTCCGCACCTTCGGGTCCGGAGGTTGAAGCGAAAAGGTCTGCCATGACAAATGATATAAAGTTCATCTAGATGAGGAAAATACACAGTCACTTGGACTCGAACACCTCTTCCTCTACACCTTCCAACAGGCAGTCTAACTTACAATCCTGTTGGGAACATTTGGAGGCCACCTCTACTTGGTCATATACTATATTAACGGGAATTTCTTCCCCATTCGGCCCTACCGGTCCAACATGAGCCATGTGATTAGGATCCAGCTTGGTATATCGCGTCTTCACCATGGCCCAGGCCTCTCGCGCACCCTCTCGGCAGGCAGATATCTTCCACAGCCGGATACGCCGCCGCACTCCCTTGAACAGCTCTACCAGCTTCTCCATGCTTCCTGGAGGGGAGTCGGATGGCCATAAAGCCTTGGCTACACTCCGCATAGCCTGCCGAGCTTGCTCGTGCAACTGCGACAGCCCTTGCAGAAGATCATTTGATGATCCGAACACTTCCTCTTCGGGCAGGTTCATCAATACACCTGCAATTATAGCTATATCAGCTACCGCTACCTCCAAACTACTATAAGATAAAAGCGGCCACGTATTGAATATGCCGCCTCGCAGCTTCTTGTTCTCCTTCACAGAGTCGGCTAGCTGCACTCGCATATCTTTCAATTCATCGCCCAGTTTGGTGTTCGAATCCTGGAGTTTCTTTTTCTCTTCAACGACTTTTGTCAATACATGCTCGCCCATGGCTAGTAGCTTTTTGGCTCCGTGTTCTTCGCTTCGAGCGGCGTTCAACTGCTCTCGTACTTGGTGTAATGATCCAACACAAAGATTAGAACCTATATTCACACTATTGGTGTATCATTATGAATTTTCGATAGAGGAAAATATTACCAGGAGATGCCTTGTATTTCTCCAGTTCGGCATTGGCAACAAGCAGCTGGCGCAGACACTTCTATAGTTCTTGAGCTAGCCGGGTATTCTTCTCTGTAAGCACCTCGTCATACATTGATCCTTAAATCAGTTGTTTCAACTCCTTTAAGTCTCGGGGGCTACTGGCATATGGTTATCATAGTCAGACAAAGCGAATTTACCTGCACATCTTTCAAATGTTGCTTTGTGGCCCTGTTAATCCCATCTCGAGCAGCCCGGATGTATGCATCGGCTGAGTTGAAGGCGTTAAATGACTCTTCTGAAAAGCCAGGGTCTTGTAAAATGGCCCGGCGGCGCCAATGATTCATAGCAATCTCCACTTCCGAGTTGGTGACGGATACATCATCCAAGTCCTCGGCTGGAGGACAGTTCGGCGTCGCCCCTGCATCAACCCCCGTCTTCACGACAGGATTTGAATCCTGGCTGTGGAAAGTACTGCCGCTCGAACCTCCGGATATAGTTGGGTGCACCTTCCTCCTGACACATGGAAAACGGGAAGGTCACGGTCGGACGTGACCGCTGAGGTGCAGGTTGGTGAATTCATACCTCTTCAATGAAGGCACTGTCGTGTCTTCGTTTGCTTTCCTCTTGGAAGACTTGCCCGACGCGGGAGCCGATCTCTTCAAAATCGCCGATTGTCTCCCCTGTGAAGGACGATACAGTGCGATGGGTGAGGCGGAATAAGAGCACTCTTGTAGAGAAGGTGTTTCTTAACTATTTACGCGTGAAGCAGGAAGAAGGCCAGGGTAGTCGGCGGTGATGGCCACTTCTGTGCCATCATAGCTTGTCTGGTAGAACACTCCCCCCGCAAGCACCACGAATATATCCGGATCCTCTTCAAACCCAGGATCTAGTTCCCGGTTGTGGGGCAGGATTATGAAGTCCTTTGGTGACCTTCCGCCAATGCTGTCATAACAAACAGACTTGAAATTTATCAAAAGTAATCCGGAAGGGGAATGAGTGGAATAGAGGGGACGAAGCTTACCCAACTGGGAGGATCATACATAGAATATCCATCTCTGCGCTTAATGCGAAGAAACTCCTCTTCCTCCCCTTTAAACAGCTCGACCAATATTTTGGCTAGAGTGGCGGGGCTATCCGGACCTTTTCGGCCATTGCGGGAGGCGTCATCCTCTCCATTATAGTGCCACATGGGCAGCCCTCTGTATTGTAGCGGCTGAACCCCACGCACTATGAAGATCGCCATTACCTCGATTATTGTGAGTCCGGACTGAGCGAGCGTCTTTATCTTGCTCATAAGCTGGCAAACTTTGGCGCTGTCATCCTCTTCAAGACTCCGTGGACGCCAATTGTGGCGTTTCTTCAGCGGAATGCTCGCAAATTCAGGAAGACCCTTTTGAACCGGGTCGGGAAGTGCGATGTCCTCAATATAGAACCATTCGGAAGGCCATTCTTTGGATGCCTTCCTTGGTGTGCCGGACAGATATCCGATATCAGCGATACGCCATACTTTGGCTCCGCCCACTTCAAATATTGACCCCTCGTGATTACGCGGGACAAGACAGAACAACTTCCTCCATAGCTCGAAATGAGCCTTGATACCCAGGAATAGTTCGCATAAAGCGACGTAACCTGCAATGTGCAGAATGGAGGCAGGGGTGAAGTTGTGCAGCTGGAGGCCATAGTATTCCAGAAGCCCTCGGAGGAATGGATGAATAGGAAATCCAACGCCCCTTAGCAGGTAGGGGACGAAATATACCCGCTCTCCCCCGGATGGATTGGGGAGGTCCTCTGCCTGAATCTCACCGTTGAAGGAATCTAGCCCCGCTCGAACAGGAACTAGATCTATGGGGGGAAGAAATCCCTGCGTCTGTAGCTTCATCAATTGACTGTGGGACACTGAACACCTCTCCCACTGGCCTTTCTCTGGGCCGGAACAGGTGGAGGAGCTGGGGGCGCTAGCCATGCTGGAATGGTTTCTCCTAAGCAGCTTTCGGGGATTTCCTCTGCATGGTGCCAAATGGATCTAGGGTCCAATCTCTTTAATAGGTGCTCATCCTTGCATGGACGGGGTGTTCTCTTCAAAAATACCCCGACCTTCCACCTTCGCCTGACATGTGGGAGGCGAAGTTATTTAACGCGCAGAAGCCGAGGGGAGCGACTGTAACACCCTCGATACGACTATATCTCCCACGTGTCGAGGCACGACTTAGAGGCATAATCGCATTGAAGGCATATGTCGCGAGTTAGGCAATCTTCACAACATCCCATGTAATATTATCATGAAAGGGGAGATAACATAGTTGGCTTACACTCGCCACGTCAATCAAGTACATAAATAACATTACATCAACCAAACACACATGGCCTGACTACGGCGCCAAAATAAAAGAGAACCCAACATGCGACAACGGTCCCGTTCACCCCCAACTGGGCACCACTACTGATCATCGGGAAAGGAAACATAGTAACGTTGAGAGTCTTCGTCGAACTCCCACTTGAGCTCATACGCGTCTCCTGGAGCGGAATCATCAGGCCCTGCATCTGGTGTAATAGTAATCTGTGAGCCATAGGGACTCAGCAATCTCGCACCCTCGCGATCAAGACTATTTAAGCTTATAGGTAAGGCAAGGTAAATATGAGTGGAGCTGCCGCAAGCGACTAGCAAGTGTGGTGGCTAGCTTATACGCTAAAGAGAGCGAGAAGAGGAGGCAAAGCGCGAGCAAGAAACTAGAGAACCACCTGCGCAAACATTACTCCAACACCGTGTCCACTTCCCGGACTCCGCCGAGAAGAGGCCATCACGGTAACACACTCAGTTGATTCATTTTAGTTAAGTTCAGGTTCAAGTTATCTACAACCGGACATTAACAAATTCCCATCTGCCCATAACCACGGGCACGGCTTTCGAAAGTTCAAATCCCTGCAAGGGAGTCCCAACTTAGCCCATGACAAGCTCTCACGGTCAACGAAGGAATAGACCTCCTCCCAAGACGTTCCGATCAGACTCGGCATCTCGGTAATTCAAGACACTTCGACAGGTTAAAACAAGACCAGCAACACCGCCCGAATGTGCCGACAAATCCCGATAGGAGCTGCACATATCTCTTTCTCAGGGCACACTCAGATTGTCTTAGGTACGGGTAGGCCAGCCCAGAGTTGCCCCTGGTGGCCACCGGTAGCTGAC
>NC_057800.1:97523961-97526397 GCF_018294505.1 Triticum aestivum
GGGGGGGGGGGGTAAAATAAAGATGACCCTTGAGTCTGCATAACCCAAGGGAAAAAGAGGCTAGGTGGCAAATGGTAAAACCAAGGTTGGGCATTGCTGGAAAAGCTTTAATCAAGGCGAAATATCAAGGGGTTCCCATTATAACCCAACCGCGTAAGGAACGCAAAATCCGGGAACATAACACCGATATGACAGAAACTAGGGCGGCAAGAGTGGAACAAAACACTAGGCGAGAGGCCGAGCCTTCCACCCTTTACCAAGTATATAGATGCATTAAGATAACATAGCAATATAATGATATACCAACAAGTAAATAAAAGTTCCCACAAGGAACGGCCTTCAATCTTCACCTGCAACTAGCAACGCTATAAGAGGGGCTGAGCAAAGCGGTAACATAGCCAATCAACGGTTTACTAGGACAAGGTGGGTTAGAGGTTTGACATGGCAATATGGGAGGCTTGAAAACAAGTGGTAGGCATCGTAGCAATGGCATAGCAAAAGAGCGAGCAAACTAGCATAGCAAAGATAGTAGTGATTTCGAGGGTATGATCATCTTGCCTGCACAGTTGTCAGAGTTGACTGGATCCTCGAAAGCAAACTCAACGGGCTCCTCGTTAGCGAACTCGTCTCCCGGCTCTACCCAAACAAGACAAACAAGCAACAAGGATACAATCAACCACGTGCAAGGATCAAGCAATATGGTGCAATGATGATATGCTATGCGGGATGCGATGCGGGATGCGAAATGCAAGATATGACAGGAAATGCATGAACCTGGCCTCAACCTGGGATTCCAAGTGTGCCACTGGAAAGATGAGATGAAATCGCTTGAAAATGATATAAGGAACGCCGTAATCGGAGTTACGGTTTGGAAATGGCAAGCGATTTAAAATGACACCGGTCAGCAATTTACAGCAAGTAGCCAACTAAATGCAATGAGATGAACATGCTACAGCACCCAAACATGACAAAAAAATACATGGCAGGGATGCATACAAGATGCTTAACAAAAGTCTAGCACTGAGCTATGGCCAAATCATTCATTAACAGGTTCAAACAAGCATGGAAAAAATGCATATGACAAACAGATTTCATACTTAGTGATATTAACACTTGTCTGGAATTTCAGATCAGGTAGCTCTCTTCAGAGCAACAAACTACATGCTACAAGACCTGAACATGGCAAAGTAAAGCATGGCATGGAGCTACTCAAAGAGCTTAACAAAAGTCCCTTAGTGACCTTGAGCAAAAAGGGATCAGAAAATACAATTGCAAGCATGTGAACATGGCAAAAACATAATCAGTTTTCAGACTTAGTGAAAAACTGACACATGCTCAAACATAACTCAGGTAGGCATGTTTACGAGCTCGATGCACTCAACACGGAGCAAGTCATGACCAACTAAGCATACACCCATCAAGAATACACAAAATTCAAGCTAGACATGGCAAGAACAATAACATAGCATGCACGGATCAACTACAACATCATCGACAAGATTGCAAACAAGTTGACAATCTGCCCAGGTTCATAAAGTAGCAAAAGTAGAGGTCGATTGACTCATGCTAGGATGCTCCATAATTGCAAACAAAGACATGGATGGATAGAGCACTACAATATTAACAAAACATCCTTACTGATCATCCTCAAAATAGGCACGAATCACTAGGAAACAACAAGAACATATGGCATCATGAGATAAACAGATCCAGGACTTGGTGATATTACTAAGTCCCTGAAAACAGAATTAGCAAGTGCACCACTTTGCAAGCTTGCACAAGACACCACACACATCACAAAAATACATGGGTTGCACCTATGGAAAGATGACAAAACCCTTGACAAAACACATGTAGAGCATCCGGGCAAATCATGCACACATTAATCATGACAAAAATGACAAAAACCTAAATGGAGTAGCAGATCTGACAATTATCTCAAGTAGCCCTCTTCTAACAGCATTTCGGGCATCAAGATGAGCCCAAATGAAAATGATGCAATGGAATGAAATGATGTACTCTCTGAGATGAACATTTTGATATGCTATATGCATGAATCGGAGCTACGGATGCAGAGTTACGGGGCTAGGAAGAAGAGCACATGGATCTGGAATTCTGGGACTTAGAGGAAAAAATCACCACCTAGGGGTTCACTGTTCACAGATCTGGATCGGGCGGAGGTCACTGTAGCACGGCGACGCGAAAGCCGAGGAACGACGTCGGGCTCGCCGGAGGGCGCCGGGACGGCGAGGCGTCGAGGAGGAGGGAGGAGGAAGACGACGGAGCTCGGGATCCGAGGAGGCGGCGGCTCGGACGACGGGGCGGTGCGTCGGGCGGCGCGTAGGGCGACGGGGTCCCGCGGTGGCGCGGCGGCTTTGGCAGGCGGCGATGTGGCGGCAGATGGCGGCTCAGCGGCGGATGGCGGCGCGAGGCGTG